>NW_024509612.1:0-552 GCF_017590135.1 Pyrgilauda ruficollis
CTGAGGAAATTGTTCTTTAGACCTTTTTGGGTACTTGAAGACTGTGCATAAGATATAGCAAAAGATACAGAGCTCAAGCTTCTTTTTCCTCTCCTCATAACACTGCAGTTTTGTGGTAGGAATGCAGACTGTAAAGCTATGGTCTAAAGGCTGCAGTGTTAGATGATGAAAACTTAATTTTCTACCCATGTAATTAATATTTAGTTGTTTAATGTTATTGTTCTACATTATATGAAGGTAAAAATAGGATACATTTAACCTGCTTGATCAGGTGAGTCTTCATTTCTTGCTTAGTTATTATTATTTCTTTTTCACCTGCAGTGCCCATGATCTCACCAAGTGGAATCTGTATGACAAGACTTTAAGGTTCCTGGTGTTTGAAACAGAACATGGCAGTTTGCCTGTTCCAGTGAGTAGTTAATATTTAACATTGAAAGATGTTTTTCTTGATGAAAGCACAAAGAAATACAAAGTATTAAATAATCTTATATGTCAGTGTCCTATGAGACAGGAAGATACTGTGTCCATTTCTCAGTCTGGGAAACTAAGGCT
>NW_024509613.1:0-552 GCF_017590135.1 Pyrgilauda ruficollis
CTCCTCTGCATCCTTGTTCCACAGTCTTACTAATTTCCCCATGAACAATTCCCTGAACTGCTTTTTAAAGTAAAGTGCAGACTGGAAATGGGGCTAAATGCTTCATTGTCCTTTAGACAGCTTATTTAAGAAGACTCATTTGGAGCCCAGGTGCCCCCAGGGCCATGAAGGTGCCACACCAGACATGAAGTTGGCTTCCCAAAGCCCTCCCAGAAGACCAGCACTTGTCTCATCCAGCTCATTGCCTGCTTTAATTATCCCTCAGCAGTGGCCTTGGGTTAATTCCCAGCGCCCTGCACAGGCCTTTCTCCCTGGGAAAAGCCTTTCCACAAATTCTCCTTGCTTGGTGTGGTTATTTCTCTTCTTGACTTCCCATTCTGAGCATTCCCAGCATTCCCACCTCTCCCTTTGCAGCACCATTCAGAGTCAAACTCTTTGTCCCAGCTGGTCTCACCTGCTTTGTCACCAACCCCAATTCTTTCCTGGCACCTCCACATCACAGTAGTCCAAAAAGAGGTTAACCAAACCCTCGAGGAAGTGGCCAAATACTTT
>NW_024509614.1:0-552 GCF_017590135.1 Pyrgilauda ruficollis
TTTTGGGGGGATTTTGGGGTTTTTTGGAGACCTTTTTGTGGATTTTTTTTCTCAAATTTCAGGTATTTTGGGGGAGGTTTTTGTGACTTTTTAATGAGATTATTTTCAGGTTTTTGGTGGGAATCTTGGGTTTTTTTGTGGGAATTTTGGGTTTTTTTGAGGGATTTTTTGGGGTTTTTTGGGCACTTCTTTGAGGATTATTTTTCTTAAATTTTGGGTATTTTGGGGTGCTTTTAATGAGTTTTTTTTGGTTTTTTGTGAGAATTTTGGGTTTTTTTTGTGGGAGTTTTGGTGTTTTTTGGGCTTTTTTTGTGGGATTTTTTGGGGATTTTTGGGGACTTTTTTGTGGATTATTTTGCTTAAATTTTGGGTATTTGTGGGGATTTTTGGGGAGTTTTTAATGAGGGTTTTTTGGGGTTTTTTGTGGGAATTTTGGGTTTTTTTGGGGACTTTTTTGTGGATTATTTTTCTTAAATTTTGGGTATTTTGGGGTGCTTTTAATGAGTTATTTTTGGTTTTTTGTGAGAATCTTGGGTTTTTTTGTGGGAATTT
>NW_024509615.1:0-552 GCF_017590135.1 Pyrgilauda ruficollis
GGGGGGGTGCAGAGAGTCATTAATTAATTAATTCATTCATTCACATAAAAGTTTTGGGATGGTTCAACACAGAAAAGCTCCACCTGCCTGGTGGAAGGTGGGAATTGGGAATATCCCTTGGATCTGTATCCAGATGGAGAAGTACCTCAGCTGCATGCCCAGGAATGCCAAATCCCAGCAGATTTAATGAATTTGGAGCACATTAATTAACCTGGGAGGGTTAATTTTGTTCCTTTGAGGCTGAGCCCTCCCCGGCCCTGCCGAAGGGCACTGAGATAACCCCGGATCAGCTGGATTTGTGTGTTTGTCTCTAATTAACGCTCTAATTAACAGCTCTATCTGCTCAAGTAACTCTGTCTCACGTGCTATTAAGTCTATAGGGAAGTTAAAACAGCTCGTGTACCTGGATGTGTCCAAAAACAGGATCGAGACGGTCGACCTGGACATCTCGGGCTGTGAGGGGCTGGAGGATCTCCTCCTCTCCTCCAACATGCTGCAGCAGCTGCCAGATTCCATAGGTGAGGAAGGATCTGGGATTCCTCTCCCTTTGAT
>NW_024509616.1:0-552 GCF_017590135.1 Pyrgilauda ruficollis
CTCCTCAGGAGTTCTGTCTGTTTTGGTGCTCATCCTGAGTGTCAGCCCTGCCCTGTGTGCAGTTTGCCTTGTTCCCTGTTGAAGGTAATATTTGTGCAAACTGTGAGGCAGCAAGGACAGGTTCAATCAATTATTTGCTCCTTGGTGCAGTGCATGAACTGCAAAGGGAAACTCCCTCCTGCAAGGCTGCCTGTCAGGCTGGGAAATCAGATTCTGTGAACTCCAGAAATAAATTTACTTCCTGAGGTTCCTGCTCAGCTGGCAGAGAGGAGTTGGAACCACGGGCTTCTCCAGAGACTTGCAGGATTTTGTCTTCTTCACATATGCTCCCTTGGCACTTCAAGGAGTGCTTTGCACTCTCTCCTGTGGCTTCTTATGGCTTGTCACATCCAGAGGCAACACTGGAAGCTGAGGAGGATGCATGGCGCTGCTTTGGGTTTCTGTGTGAGGTTACACTATTTCACATGAATTTTGTGTCCTTGGGGGGAGCTCTGATGCTGCAGGTAACTGTAGTGTAGGGTTTTTTCTGAGACATCTCCACATTTTTGATGA
>NW_024509617.1:0-552 GCF_017590135.1 Pyrgilauda ruficollis
GGTGCCGGTGCCGGTGCCGGCTCGGGGAAAGTTGCGGCGAGCCCCGGGCGGCGGAGGCAGAGCCGGCGGCCGCGGGGGACCGGGGCTCGGCGACACCGGGACACGGCGACACCGGGGCACGGCGACACCGGCGGCACCGGCCGAGCATCCCCCGGTAGGAGCGCGCAGCATCCCCGGTCCCCGTCGGCGCTGCCCAGCCCGGCGCTGCCCATCCCCGCTCCTCCGCTCCTCATCCCGGTTCTTCCTCCCGGTTCTTCCTCCCCGGTTCCCTCCGGCCCCGGCGCTCCCGGTTCTCCCATTCCCGGTTCTCCCATTCCCGGTCCTCCATCCCGGTTCTCCCCTCCCGGTTCCCCCCAGCCCCGTTCTCCCCTCCCGGCTCTCTCCTCTCGGTTCCCCGTTCCCGGCTCTCCCCTCCCGGTTCCCCGCTCCCGGCCTCTGTTCCCGGCTCTCCCCGGTTCTCCCCTGCCGGTGCTCCCACCCCCGGTGCCCGGATCCATCTTGGCTCCGGTGCTGCCTGCGCAGCCGCCGGCTACCGGGGGGCGGGGGGAGGCC
>NW_024509618.1:0-552 GCF_017590135.1 Pyrgilauda ruficollis
CCCCCCCCCCCCCCCCGGATTGGGAGGGGGGGGTGTGGTGTCACCCTGGTTGTCATGGCAGCGGGGCAGGGTGTCACCCGGATGGGTGTGAGGGAGGGGGACAGGGGGGAGTGGCATCCCGGTTGCCGTGGCAACGAGAGGGGATATTGGGGGTTTATTTTATTTTATTTAAATTTTATTTTCTCCCCCCACCACCCCCCCCACCCCAGGTTGCCATGGAAACCACACGGGGCGCCCCACCCTGGATGCTACGGGGGGAGGGGGGAGCCAACCTGGTTGCTATGGCAACGAGACGGGTTGTTCCCCCACCCCCCAGTTGCTATGGAGGGAGGGGGACACAGAGGATGCCCTCGGTTGCCATGGAAACCGCTCGCCTTGTAGCGGGGCCCCGCCCACGTTGCCATAGCGAGCGGTGGAAGGCGTGGCCACCTTATTGCTACGACCTGACCACGCCTCCTCACCGGGACACGCCCCTGGCAACATCTAATTAGGCCACGCCCCTAACAACGCCTCGCTTTCGCCCCGCCTCCTTCCCCACCTTTTGGCCCCGCC
>NW_024509619.1:0-552 GCF_017590135.1 Pyrgilauda ruficollis
CCCAAAAAACCCAGGGATGGGGACCTCCTTAAAGCATCCTGGCAAATGGATTTGTCCCTCATGCCACACTGGGAAGTGTCACAGCCCTGATTGCCTGGGACCCGCAGGGTGACCGGGCTTTTGGGATTGCTCACTGAGAATGAAATCCAAACTGGACTCCTGCCCCAGGAATGCTGCCAGATTCCTGCTCTGAAAGGAATGATAAACCTTTGGGATGCTGCTTCTCTGACTGTGCAGGAGCAGGGGTGAGTCTGGGAGCTCCTCATTAAATGGCTCCAGTCCTTTTTTCCTTTCCATCAGAGGGGTCTTCCCTGAGGAGCTGGCCCAGGACCCAGCAGTGAGACCAAGGCCTGCTCCTGATGGGTCACCCCAAGGGCTCCCAGGAGCTCTTCCTTTCATGGATGTTTTCCCAAGGAGACAACAAAGCCTTTCCCGTCCTTTGCATCCCAAATTCTCCTCGGTTTGCCTCAGCTTTCCAGGGATGAGGTGGTGAGGGGGCTTTCCCTGGTGTAACCAGGAGCAGGATCTGGGTCTCCTTGGAAAAATCCTTGT
>NW_024509620.1:0-552 GCF_017590135.1 Pyrgilauda ruficollis
CCCAAAATCCCACTTTTCCCCCCAAAAATTTCCCCGAAATGTCCCCTCAAATCCCCAAAAATTCCCATTTACCCAAAATCCCATTTTTTCCCACATTTTCCCCCATTTCCTCCCCAAATTTCCATTTTTCTCCTAAAATTCCCCCTACCCCCACCCCAATTCCCATTTTTTCCCTTCCTCCCCCCAAAAATCCCCATTTTTAACCCATTTTTTCCCCAAAAATCCCCATTTTTTCCATTTTTTCCCAAAATCCCGCTTTTTCACCCCATTTTTTGCTCACATTTTTCCCCAAAAATCCCCATTTTTAACCCATTTTTCCCCCAAAAATCCCCATTTTTAACCCATTTTTCCCCAAAAATCCCCATTTTTAACCCATTCCCTGCCATTTTTCCCCAAAATCCCCATTTTTTCACCATTTCCCCCCATTTTTTCCCAAAATCCCGCTTTTTCACCCCATTTTCCCACCATGTCCCCTTGGTCCTGACACTCCCGAGGATTCCCGGTCCCATTTTCCCCATTTTTGCCCCAAAATCCCAAATTTTAACCCATTTT
>NW_024509621.1:0-552 GCF_017590135.1 Pyrgilauda ruficollis
TGAGAAAACACGGAAAACGGGAAAAACAGAGAAACCGCAAAAAACGGCAGGGAAAATGCAAAAACAGCAAAAAAAAACAGCAAAAAAGGGCAAAAAAACCACAGGGAAAACTCAAAAACACCCAAAAAAACCAGCAAAAAATCCCGCAGGGAAAACGCAAAAACAGCAAAAAAACCGCAGGGAAAACGTAAAAGCAGCAAAAAAACAGCAAAAAAACCGCAGGGAAAACGCAAAAACACCCAAAAAACAGCAAAAAAACCGCAGGGAAAACGCAAAAACAGCAAAAAAAACAGCAAAAAAAGGCAAAAAAAACGCAGGGAAAACGCAAAAACAGCAAAAAAAGGCAAAAAAAACCGCAGGGAAAACGCAAAAACACCCCAAAAAAAACAGCAAAAAAGGCAAAAAAACCGCAGGGAAAACGTAACAACACCCAAAAAACCAGCAAAAAAACTGCAGGGAAAACGCAAAAACACCCAAAGAAACAGAAAAAAAACCGCAGGGAAAACGTAACAACACCCAAAAAACCAGCAAAAAAACTGCAGGGAAAACGCA
>NW_024509622.1:0-8371 GCF_017590135.1 Pyrgilauda ruficollis
AAAGTATAAAAGCACGCTGCAACATTTCCCAAAACCCCTATACAAACCTCTATTTCTGTGCTGTTCAGCAGAAGAGCTGTCACTGTCACCCTTCGCAGAAGCTGCCAATAAAGACACTTCTGTGGAACCTCATACAGCCTTCTCCTCTCTCTCCCTGCATCTGCCAAGGCACTTAGCAAGCAAAGAGCTGAAATCACTAAAGAGCTGAATTCACCAAAGAGCTGATCTCACTTAAGAGCTGAGCTGCTTGCTAAGATTGCCTGCAGCTGGGGGCCTGCCTGAGGGACTTGGACAGGTTGTGCTTAGTGGGACTTCGCTATCCGGACACCTACAGCAGCCGGGGTCGGATAGACCCTGAGAACCACCTGCCATAATACTGTTTCAGTGGTTTTAAATGCTTGTAGCAATATAGAATTATAAATGTTATGTTTCAGAGTATTTTGTGGTTGGTCATGTGTCACTTTTGGTCCAGTCAAGGTTAGAAAAAGAGGCAGAGAAAGGTGATGATATGCCAACTGTCCAAATATAAGTCATAGGAGAAATGGGATGAAAAGACAGGTTTTCTTACTCTAATTGATTTTTTTTGCCCTACTGGTTTAGAAATCAGTTGAAATCCAGGATCGTGGTGTGAGAAGCAGTGGTTTTTCATTGAAGTGCAGGAATGACTGTACAGCAGGGTATCTCTCATCTCTTCATGGAGGCAAGTTGAGTGCACCCTGGTGTTCAAATAGCAGGTGACATGAAATTCAGTCTGGTGACTGAGTTGTGCTCACTGTGTCTTGTTGTGCTTTGCTGAGACCCATTGGCATTTGCATTTTCAGGCTGTCTTTTTGAATGTTTCTTAACAAGCTCCCTCCCTTGCTCTTTCCTGCCCATCGAAATGGTCTGTTTGGGGTTGCCTCCTTCACCCCAAATCATCCCAGCTTTTTACTGTAGCAATATCATGATGTGTAACTCTTCGAGCCAGGTCTTATGAGATCTCATTGAAACCCATCACACCCACAGCTACCTGGAACGGCATAAAATTACCAGCATGGCTTCTGAGGTAGTGTTGAAAACAGGAAAAGGTTTAATAAAAGGCAAAATAACAAAACTCTTACAGAGAAAAACCGAGCCAGGGGCAAGAGGTCCTTGCTCCTGCTAAAACATCCCACAAAAGCGATTATTTCCTTTGTTCTCTTCTTTTTCTAGTGAATTACCTAGGCGGGACCTCTTGGCCTCTGTCCAATCGGACAGCCCCAGGTCTGAGGTGAAGTCCCAAAGGTTCTATGAGGTGTCTTTGTACTTAATTTGGGAGGGAAAATTCTGGGCTTTTTGCCTTTTTAAGCAGACAAAGAATAATATGGTCACTCCGTTAGCAGGGGGCACATTCCTACAATATTGTACTTGCAGAGGTGACCTCTGTTAAGCAGAAATGGGCTTGCTGGCATTTTATCAAGACATCCTTGAGACCTTTAATTTGCTTTTTTTTAACTGGGCAGACTTTTGAGGCTGGCTCAGACCAGAGAACTGGGTAGTTGCCCTAGTACATGTTTCACTAATGGGAGGATTACACAGTAACAGTCTATTTCTGGAGGGGAACAGACTCTAGTTTATCTCACATTAGGCACTTGAAGCAGAGAAAAGAACTTTAATTATAACAGACCATTGGACTTTTCTTCCTGCTGGTAATTTTCCAGTCATGTGGGATCTTCTGTGCTGCCAGTGAGTGTAGAAACTAGTTAATTTTATTGCTCAGCTCTTTTCAGTGAACTACCATGTTAATTTGGGTATCTTTGGGTATTGCATTTTCAGTATTCATAATCACAGGTAATGAAACCCAGTGACTTAACTATGGGTTCAGTAGTAAAATTATCCCTGGCTGACTTGACTGTACAAGGGAGAAAGCTGGAGAAATTGCCAGGAATGAAGTGACAAGTAAACTCATAGATTCTACTGGGTAGCAATGTCTCAGTAACAATTGGGTGTTATGTGATAGACCTTCCTAAGGAAGCAGAAGCTACTTTGCAATATTGGCTTGAGCAGAGAAATGAGGGTGGTGCTCACCCTCTTCACCTTATTTCTGATAATTCCTCCAGTTTTCTCCCTTGTACAGTCAAGTCTGATAGGGAGAATTGGTAGTGCTCTCCTTGGATGCTTTCTGGGATTGCGATAACAAAGTGAGTCCATTCATTTGGTTCCCCTCATCTGTGTTGCTGTTGTTAGTCCAAGGTGAATAAATTACCAAAGAACAGTTAATAGGTGTTTGATCCTAGTCTCAGTTGTTAATTTTCTACATAGATCCATTTTTAAGATCATAGCAAGAGTACCTAGTGATCTTACTGGACTTAGTCTGTCCACAATGGTTACATTCACATTGTGGGTGACTTGTGACTTCCTTAATGAGGGGAACTCCTGAACTCCATTATGGGGCTATATTTGCTGCCTCTATTTTAAGTCTTTGGCTGCTTTTTGTATCTTAATCCTTAAGATACTTATGTTCAGTTACTCTTCTCCAGAATTTCATCCTCTTCCTTCACCTGAGCACTTGCTTTGTATATACCTTGCAGCTGCAAAATTAACAGATTAAAGTTATGATCCAGCTATGTCAAGTGGTGGTTTGGTGTCTTAATTTCTGCCCCTCAGATGAGAGGCACTTACCGACCTTGTGAATTAATATCCCTCAGCTGGTGCAGATGTGAAATAAAGCAGGCTTTGATGGAGATCACCTGTTTTCTTTGCTTGCAAGAAACCAAGAACAGATGGGCTGTCACTTACAGCATCTTGGCAAAGCAGCAGCATCTTTCAGCAGCCAGGTGGGAGCTCTGAGATCTATTTCTGGTGGTCTGATAACCTTATTTTCCATAAATCCACATTTCCAAGGTGTCTGAGAAGTTCTTAGCTTCTATTGCAATTGGTGCTGTGACTAAATTACTGAACTGAGGTACAGCTCGTTCCTAGGAACACCGTTGCAGAGCTATGTGTGATGCAGGCGTATGCTCTCTGGCTTAAAGCCAAGTGAAAATCCCTGTGTGTCTCACTGGCCACCCCTCAGCCAGAACCTCAACTTAAAATGCATTTCTGAGTGTTGCGGTACCTTCAGTAACTTAGTCTCTGAAGCACAGGCACCAGGAATTTGTCTGTGTTGCAGACAAGGGAGAATGGAAAGGAGAATATAGCCACATCTTATCTGCAGGAATCTCCTGTTTATGCTCTCCCTTGCTTCTGCAAGTGGACACTTCAGTGCATGTTGAGGATAGGCAAGGGGCACAAGAAAAATGGTAAACGTCCAACAGTGTTTGCTATTGCTCTCAGAACTTCTGAGGAATTAAAAATGTAGAGGGGATACTTATTAATTGCTCAGGAGGTACTTGTAAAAGGGCTTAATCAGAAACATTTTCAGAGAAATCAAGTAGATATCCCCATCATTCTTGTTTCTTCATGTTAATTTCAAGTATTTAAATTGGGAAGTATCTTTTTGCTTGTGATGCTGGGTTTCTTAATGTAGTACTTGTGGTACTTGGCTAATTAGGAGAATGCTCTTGACAGAAAGGAATGTTCCCAATTAAAATTAAGTGCCATTTTCTAATGGCCTTTCCCTCTAGTATCTTGCTGGGAGTGTTGTGGTCTAAGAAAGCACAGACAGATCTAAAATTGAGTGCCAGGGTTGGTAGAGTTAAGAAAATCTGGTCTGCCTGACCATTTCTGTACCTAAAAAACCACCAAGTAAAATACTTGATTGTATACAAATTCTGGTCATTGGACTGAGAGGGTGTATACAACCCTTGCAACATAGTGTGAGGTCTCTATAGTCCTAGAAATTGATTCTTTGACCTCAGAACAAAAGTGTAGGAGTCAATATGTTGTTTTCTTAGGAACTGCTTTTCCAAATTCCCTTATTAAAAGGGAAAATTCAAGTGCTGAATCTTAAAATCTTATTAAACTTGTACTTTTTATTTGCCCATTCACCTGGTCTTCTTTCCTTTTCAAGGCCTCCCACAGTCTCAAGCTATATAAATCACTATGACTCATCCAAATAATGCCAAAACAGTCTAACCAGAGGTTAATGTGCCTTCCTCGTCTAGTACCTTGATCTTTGTAAAGCTATCTCAAACTCATCACTGTCTTAGGGTTGGGTACATGCACTGTCTTTTTCTAAGATGTATGTGTTGAAGTTGCAACAGGTTTGTACTGTTGCTTGTGGCTTGTTCCATTTGTGTTAGGATGTGGTGTTGACACAAATCAATACACTGGTTTTTCTTGGTATCAGTCTTATCTGTGACATCTATCAGTGTGTGCTTGTTGTCACAATCCGTTAATACAAGCAGGGGTCGTGATGGTTCGTTAACTGATCTTAGAGTGCAAAAACATCACAGAAGGGAATTTCAGTATTAATCAAAACAAATGCACCTTTTATTGAGTGCCCACAGCAAATGTGATAGAAGGATTAGAAAGGAGATAAAGGATAGAGAGAGAAAAAGGGGGGGGAACTATAGCTACCAATGGAGAGACTAAATCCTCGTGGTCCAGCCAATAGATCCATCTTGTCACATTGGGGAGAATCTCAGAGTCTTTGGTTAACTCAGGGGTCTTTTATAGTCCTCCGCCGGGAGGGGAACAGGTACAGGACAATGGAGAATAAGTCCGTTAAGAACAAGTACAGACAGTCCAGTTTGGGACCCATTGTTTCAGGACTGGTTTCTATGGGAAACCAGTCTTGGTCCCTTGACGGCGGTCATGAGGCAGACGAGGAATTTTCTATGGGGGATCACCAAAGTTACCTCAGAAAGTTAGACTTTCTCTAAAGCGGGTGGCATCTGGCCAAGAAGTGGGGAAATTTGTGGGCTATTGTGATGAGCAGGGATCATGAAGCAGGTGTAAGTGTACAGAGCAAGCCGCTAATTGCTAGGCCCTGCTCGAAGCAGTGTACCGTGGTGGCACAGCAAGCACAGCTGCAAACAATCACTTGGCAAGCATCCACCTCAACCAGGCCAGAACTCCAGTCAGGGTCTTCAGGGTCTTAGTCTCTGTCCTTGCGATGATTGTGAGGCAAATGAGGGAAACCTCAGACCATCTCTTACACTTGTATGTTAATGTGTACACAAATACTGGCTCTTCCCCATGGCCTATGATTATATGATGCACAAACTACACAAGGTGTTTTAAAAAGTGCAGGGGGCACAACTTCTTGCCTGAGGGTATGATGTCTTACAGTGAACTGTCTTTAATGTTTTTTCCCAAATATATTTAATAAGATCCAAAGCCTTTGAAGAAAAAAAAAAAAAATCAGGGCTTGCAGACACTTGTTGGCTTTCATTCTGAATCCAGGGTCTGATGTTTATTAACAACTCCTGCAAATCCACCCATCTAACAGCTTTTCTCAGCTTGCTCTTTCTTTCATGAGCTGTGTCAGAAACAGTACTGGATCCTGAACTATCACAGAAGCTGTCAAGCAAAGTAGTAACAGCTCTCTTCAAATATTACAGTGCACATTTTTAACTGTCAGGTAAAACTGTTCAAAATTATTGATGCAACTTGCAAGTGGAACAGTGGGAAATTGCAGATATGTGAAACCAGTCTCTGCACATGGGGCTCAGTGTTTAGTTACCTTGTAAATTGTTTCTTCTCTCTGAAAAGCAGGGGTGGGGCTTTTTTAGTTTTTATTTTTCATACAAAGACATTACACATTTGGCTTTGTTTTCTAAATTGAAAAAGGATATCTTGGTTCTTAAACTTACATCTGGAGTTTGGGCTAAGTTTCTGTCTCTTATGCAGATAGAGGATGGTGTGATTGATAGAGAATGTCCCTTCCCAGCTGTAAGGGTAATTCGTTCATAAGAGCATAGAAACAGGAACACTTCTTCACTTACTGTGGCCTTCCATGGACATGCATATCCATTATTAACTGAAGTACATTACCGCGCTCTGTTGATTCATGAGACTACCTTTGTATTTAGAATCAGCATCATTAGTCATCAGTGTATTGACATTAATAAATGGTCACAGAGCTCTAATGTATGTGTATTTCCTGTGCTAACTGCATCTGTTTTCCCTGTACCCCAATGCAGATTTAATCTGGAGTTCTCTTTTTAGTTCTTGCTAACTTTGGAGTTTCTTCAAATTCAGTAAGGTCCTGGTTTTACCACAGTTCCTTTTCAGAGTAGAACAGATTGGTTTAACTTTGTTTTCTAATCTTTAGCACTTTCCTCCCATTTCTTCTTAGTTCACCTTTAACAGTAATTTCAAAGCTGCTTGCCTAGTCTGAAAAATATTGAGCCATAATAGAAAGAAAACCTGTAGCCCACTGTAGAAAGATTGCTCTGTGCTTTTACCATAAACTTCAGTGGCTGGCTGCCTACCTTGGAAGGGGAGACTCCACTCCTGCATACTCTACAGAAGCTGAAATTCTCTTGCATCCATATTATACAGTGGATGTCAGCAGATCAGGAAGTGGATGTGCACCCAGTTTGTTAATCTGATCAGTGGTGCTTTAGTCAACTAAAGAACTGGCATCTTTGGCTGCTACTCAATGTTATAACTAAACTGAAGGCAAAATTGAGGGTGCATTGGTGACTTTTTTGCTGACTTGGTCCCATTTAAAGGCTTTCTCCACAGACTTTTTGTCTTTTGCATATTTCATGGATTATGAAAAAACTTTGCTATCATAGGGCTATGAGCTAAACTCTGTGCTCAAAAGGCAAAAATTATTAGCTTTGGCCAGCAGTAATGCCAAAGGCTGACTATGCTCAGAGATGGGCTGGTAATGGAGTGTTTGAGCAATGGAAGCCTTGAGAGTTCCACAACAGTCCTTGCCAGCCTTTCCGAAGCACTGTTCAGCACTATCCCTATTTAAAACCAAAATAGGTATTGCATTGAGCAGTGGAACCTGCTGAATTTCCTACGTTTGAGAGAGACACTGGAGAGAAGACTCCAGGTTCCATGTGTTTTAAATACAACTTAAAACCAATGCAGCTATACTCTCAGATCAGCACCACTTCCTACCTTTCCCTCCATTTAGATGGGAATTCAAAAGTAAACTCAACAATACATGATCTGGTTGTGTGCTTGCAGGTGGAACATGAGGCTCTTGAAATTTGAGAATTGAAATTTCTTATGTGGAAGAAGTTGTAAAAATCACTGTTACATTGTCTATGTGGTCAAGCAACACACAGATGACCTAAAATGATCAGTTCTTCAGAAGAGTCCAGAGTACTTAATTGCATTTAGCAAGCTGGTAGAAGAACTGTAATCCAAGGTCCAAGCTCTTGCACCCATAGAGTTCTTCCATATAAGAAATTTCAATTGCCATTTTCAGCAACTGTGTCCTTGCTTTCATTATAATCTGATCTGCCATCTCCAGGTCTGTGAGGATTGTTTTCAGGGACCTGTAAAATAGAAAAATCTACTCTATGATCAAGAGAGGGTCTCTTTGAGATGAATCCCACTGAAAGATCAAGCCATACAACTGTATTTCTTCTCCCAACACTGCCAGATAAAACAGCAGTGAAGTCACAAAGCGACGTGACTGTCTTTGCTGGATGATCTCTGCAATTCTCTCAAGGGTTTTCTGTGCTTCTGGTGTGAGAGTTCTGGGAGATTTGATGTTGTTGTCCCCTCTTAAAAGGTCAAGCAGCGATGAGAGATCATAGTTCATGACTCCCAAGATTGGTCTCATCCAGTTGATTTCTCCTAGAAGTTTTTGCAAGTCTTGCAGATTGTTGACCTTTGAGCTGATCTCTAATTTTTGTGGTCTTATTGTTTGCTCTGTGATTTTCCATCCCAGATATTTCCGTGGTGCAATCTCTTGAATTTTCAAAGTGCTGATTTCCAGTCCTGCTTTTTGCACTTCTGTAATCACACAGTCATGAGCTTTTTGCAGCTCCTGTTGTGTTGGTGCTGCAATGAACAAATCATCCATATAATGAATGATTTTTGTCCCCGGGTATTTTTCCCATGCCAGAGACAAAGCTTGATCCACATACCATTGGCAGATACCCGGTGAGTTTTTCAGGCCTTGTGGCAGAAAAACCCAGTGGTACCTTTGCAAAGGCTCCTCCTTGTTGATGCTTGGGACGGAAAACGTGAGTCGAGGAGCATCATCTGGATGAAGCGGGATGCTGAAAAAACAATCCTTGAGATCGATGATCACAAGTGGCCAATCTCTCAGAATCACTGATAGAAAAGAAGTCCCAGCTGAAGTGGTCCCATGTCTTCGATGACCTCATTGATTTTCCGGAGATCATGAAGCAGTCTCCATGAACCTGAAGTTTTCTTGTGAATGACGAACACTGGAGAATTCCAGGGACTGTTTGTTGGTTTGATGTGTCCCTTTTGCAGTTGCTCTTTGACCAAACTCAAACAAATTCTGGGCTGCATCAAAAGGAGCGTGGCC
>NW_024509623.1:0-552 GCF_017590135.1 Pyrgilauda ruficollis
AAAAAAAAAAACCAACCCAGCAAACAAGTCACACTTCCAACTTTGATAGAAATGTTATAGGAATGAAAAACTTCCATAGTTAAAGGCAAGAGTTTGTGTACACCATAATTAATTTGAAAGTTGAATTTTTTTTGTTCAGGTTGTATCCACCAGCCTAGAACCAAGTGACTTCACATCCCTTGGGACTGAGCAGATGTAACTGGTCAATGTGTGCTGCTTCTGGTCTTTGGGGTCAAGCCTCCTTGTAGGCTGAAGGGGAAGGTTTTTTCTTTAAATTGTCTTTATGCCTTCTGCTGGAAGGCGTAACATTGGTGTTTGGTTGTACTTGACTTTAAATTCCTGTTGTTTTAGGCAGCCTTACAGAAGCAGCAGGATGCAGTGGTGGCAGCCACAGGGACACCGCTGACTACTGCATCGAAGGTGAACACCCCTGCCCCAGGGGACACCCCATCCATCAATGGGCAGGCCAGTGCACATGCAGACAGCCCTGAGAAAGAGCTGGATCCAGAGGTTTTGGAAGAAGCACTGGAGAATGGACCAAAAGGTGGGACT
>NW_024509624.1:0-552 GCF_017590135.1 Pyrgilauda ruficollis
GACAGATCAACTGCACCGAGTGGGTGACTGGTGTGCTCAGGTGTATCCCAGGTGTACCCAGGTGTATCACAGATTACTCCAGGTGTGCCCAGGTGTTACTCAGGTAGCTCAGGTGTATCCAGGTGCACTCAGGTGTATCCCAGGTAGCTCAGGTGTAACTGAGGTGTATCCAGGTGTATCCCAGGTGTATCCAGGTGTATCCCAGGTAGCTCAGGTGTAACTGAGGTGTATCCAGGTGTATCCCAGGTGTATCCAGGTGTATCCCAGGTAGCTCAGGTGTAACTGAGGTGTATCCAGGTGTATCCCAGGTGTATCCAGGTGTATCCCAGGTAGCTCAGGTGTAACTGAGGTGTATCCAGGTGTATCCCAGGTGTATCCAGGTGTATCCCAGGTAGCTCAGGTGTAACTGAGGTGTATCCAGGTGTATCCCAGGTGTATCCAGGTGTATCCCAGGTAGCTCAGGTGTACCCAGGTGTACCCAGGTGTATCTCAGGTGTATCCAGGTGTAACTCCAGGTGTGTTTCCAGCCTCCCTTCGTGGTGACCCTGGACG
>NW_024509625.1:0-552 GCF_017590135.1 Pyrgilauda ruficollis
TTTTTTATTGAAATAAATACTCTGAGGGAGCTCTCAAGTTCTGTCTCAGCTGTAGAGAACCTTGGACTTCTTCCTGTGAGGAGCATCTGTAGGCTTTGGAAGTTTTGCTGACCCAGGTCCTCAGCAGGCACATTGTCCCCTAAATGGGGAAACATGATCTAAACCTTCTCTAAGGACTCTGTCCTTACAACAGCAGCTCTGAACTCTTGCCATGTCTTATTATCTGGGCTCCCATTAACCACAGATCAGGAAAACTCTCTTGGAAGACTGCAATAAAGTCAGTTTTGCAGGAAACATCTGTGTTTCTGGATTTTGTTATCTTTCATAAATCCAAATGTCAAAATCCATTGCAAAAACCCTTTGTCTTTTCTCAGTCAAAGGTAATTATGATACTGCCTTCCTTGTCCTTCTTTTCTCTTACATGTCTGCCTTTCTGATTTAGATCATGTAGTTTGCAGAAGTCCATGATAATCTGAGTTTCTCCAGTGCTGGTACAGTTGACTCGTGGTGTTTCTGCATGAGAACCTTCATTGACGTGGTAATGCTTATCTA
>NW_024509626.1:0-552 GCF_017590135.1 Pyrgilauda ruficollis
GAGGGGAAGCATTGTCCTACAGCTCTCCTCAAGCTCTGCTCCATGATTCCTTATTCCCATGTATTCAATCCTTTGATCTCCACTCAGTCTTTTTTTCTCTCATCAGTTTCCCATGTCACATCCTCCTCAACTGGTCCTCCAGCTCCCAGTCCCTTTGTCAAGGTTCCTCAGATTTGAGGGCATCAGGGAGGAGAAGGGGAGACCTGGCTGGGAGAGTATTTGCCAGCAGATACCCGAGGGAACACCAGAAAAGGAACAGAGTACCTCACCCTGATCTTTCCTGATCTTTTCCTGATTCTTTCTCTGCCCTCTTCCCATCCCTTCCCAGCCAGTGCTGGTCATGACTGTTGTGTCAGGCTCATTTCTCTGCCACATGAGACAGAATTTCTCCATACAAAAACCAAATTCTTTGCTTTCCATCTCAATGCAAAGTCTTACCAGCAACTCCAGTTATTTGTAGTAACTCCAATAATAATTCCAGTTATCTCACTCATAACTTTCTGGATGCAGTTGTTCACCACTATGAACATGGAACATGTCTGGGGTTTTTTT
>NW_024509627.1:0-552 GCF_017590135.1 Pyrgilauda ruficollis
TCTTCATCTTCTTCTTCATGAGCACTGAGACCTCCTTATCCTGCCCAGGAGCAAACCACATGTTCCTCTAAAGTGCTGTTCCCACTGATAGACCCCTTCCTTGTTGGAGAATGCTGCTCCCTTTGAACTGAGGGACAGCACAAAGTGCTGATGCTTCCCCACATCTCACTTTAATTTGGGAAGCAAATGTAAATAAGTTTCTAACCACACTAGAAAAAAATTTTTAACAATACTTGCAATACACAAAATTGGTTTTGTTCTGAAAAATCTATATGGCTTTTATTGCTCTATGCTCTAATACATTATGAAAATTAGAAAATGTAAAAAACTCTTTTCAGACCACTATATTTAGAGAATATTTTTACAACTTGTTAAAATATGAAAAAAGCTGAAGTTTAAACTCGCAAAAACTTGTATTTCTTTTACCGCATACTTCATAGAGACATCAAGTTTCTTTATTTTAGAGTATTTTAAAAGTCAGTGTGAGAAAAAAATTAACCTCTTATATCTTCAAAGGCTAGGTGTTTATGGCTGACTTCTAAGGCAAATCTA
>NW_024509628.1:0-552 GCF_017590135.1 Pyrgilauda ruficollis
GGCCCTCCTCCTCCAGCTCCCAAAGCCTCTTTAGGACCATCCCCCTGGTCCTAGAGTGTTCCCCCATGCACACTTCCCCATCTCCTCTGATCCTCAGGGCCAACCTTGCCTGGGGTTCAGCAAACCCTGCAAAAAGCAGCCCAGGAACCATGAGTTACAGCTCCTTGCCACCCCATTCCACACTGCAGCACACTCACTGTGGTCCAAGTTGGCAGCAGAATGGATCAAGACACGGAGAAACGCTGGTCTAGCTGGCATGGATAGGGCAGTTCTCCAGCATGGGCAAGGACCTGCTAACATTGTACATGGCAGGGAGCTGCACCCAGAAACAACCAGGGTGCCTTGTCCCTGCTCTGTCCCTCTTTGGGGCACAGGAACTGGCTACCACAGGGGGCTACAACACTGCTCTGCACCAGTGTGGTGACCCCCGACTTCAGAGAAAGGCAGGAAAGACACAGGCAGTAACGTTCATCCCTTTTATTATTAAACATCAGATGAAGAGGTCGCACACACACATACACGCACGCACGCAAAAAAAAAAAAAAAAAAGGG
>NW_024509629.1:0-552 GCF_017590135.1 Pyrgilauda ruficollis
GGAGTAATGGCTTTCAAGACTCACACACTTTTAACAGCATTCCCACGCACTAGAACATGTGGACATCTGAGATGTTACAGCCACCCCTGCAACTGCTTGGAAATAGTTCAGCACTACTCCAGGCTGCCAGCCCCAGCCCAGGAACGCATATCCCTGGTGAGCATTCTCCTCGGGCTGGTGTACCCTCCCTGCTTGGGCACAAACTGTTTAGCAGACCACATGCTGGGCACTCTCTGCCAGGGATGTGTATGTAGTACATTCCCTCTCCTGCACCCTGGGTACAAAATCCTCCCTCTCAGTCACCCCTTCAGCTTTTACACCACTGGGATATACAGAAACCACATCACTAAAGCGAAGTAGTCAAGGTTGAAATCCCCATGGTTGAAGTGTAAGTGACCTAAAAATGTGCATGTTTTTCTGCTGGTGCAGAACTGCTACCACACAGCCATTTTATCCACCCAATAGGCACTGCATCACTTGCATAAAGCCTATATTGGGTGTAGATACACTACTGCTTAGCTACCAAAAACACTTCTATCCAGTTTATCCACA
>NW_024509630.1:0-552 GCF_017590135.1 Pyrgilauda ruficollis
GGGAGGGGCGGCCGCACACTACGGGACCCCAAAAGTGCCCGAAATTTGGGGTGGGAAGAGAAAATTTGGGGTGGAAAACCCAAAAGTCCCGAAATTTGGGAGAGGTTTTGGGGTCCAAACCAAAAATTTGGGGTGAAAAAACCCAAAATTCCCAAATTTGGGGCAGGTTTTGGGGTCTAAACCAAAAATTTGGGGTGAAAAACCCAAAAATCCCGAAATTTGGGGGTGGTTTTGGGGTCAAAAACCCAAAAATCCCCAAATTTCGGGCAGGTTTTGGAGTCAAAAGCAAAAGTTTGGGGTGAAAAACCCAAAATTCCCCGAATTTGGGAGAGATTTTGGGGTTAAAACCCTGAAAAAGCCCAAAAACCTCAAAATTTGGGGCAGGTTTTGGGGCCAAACCCTCAAATTTGGGGTCAAAAACCCAAAAATCCCCAAATTTGGGATGAAAACCAAAAATTTGAGATCAAAAACCAAAAAATCCCCAATTTTTGGGTGATTTTGGGGTCAAAAACCCAAAAAATCCCCAAATTTGGGGCAGGTTTTGGGATCAAA
>NW_024509631.1:0-551 GCF_017590135.1 Pyrgilauda ruficollis
TTGGGGTTCCCCTCCAATCGCCAATGTTGTGATTTGGGGTTTCTACTCAAAGGCCAATGTTGGATTTGGGATTTCCTCCAAATGCCAATGTTGTGATTTGGGGTTTCCCTCCAAAGGCCAATGTTGGATTTGGGATTTCCTCCAAATGCCAATGTTGTGATTTGGGGTTTCCCTCCAAAGGCCAATGTTGCATTTGGGATTTCCTCCAAATGCCACTGTCGCGATTTGGGGTTTCCCTCCAAATGCCAATGTCGCGATTTGGGGTTTCCCTCCAATGGCAAATGTCATGGTTTGGGTTTCCCTCAAATGCCAATGTCGCGATTTGGGGTTTCCATCAAAGGCCAGTGTTGGATTTGGGGTTTCCTCTAAAGGCCAATATCGCGATTTGGGGTTTCCCCTCAAAGGCAATGTTGTGATTTGGGGTTCCCCAGCTCCATAAACCCCCGAGCTCCAGACAGGGGGAGCAAGAAAAGGAAAACAACGCGGCTGGAACCAGGACGGGCTTGGATGGGGGGAGGCGGAGGGGAGGGGATTAAAATAGTAATAATAAT
>NW_024509632.1:0-551 GCF_017590135.1 Pyrgilauda ruficollis
CCATTAACCCCAGCCAGTCATTAATCCCCAGGAAGTGCCCTGTGCCAAGATCACTTTCCTATTTCAAAATGAAAAGCAGCAGAGACCATATAGCTTGTTTTGTTTTGTTTTAATGAATGATGCTATTCAACTGTTATCTCCAGGGTGTAACACCTCTGCAAGTTAACTTGCCGTGCTTTAACTAGGAGGATGAGAGTGCACAGGATGGGCAAAGCACAGGACCCAAGCAGAAAACACTGGTTGTACACGAGGCTGACAGCAATTAGGGGATGGCTGCAGTCCTGCTGAATCACTGTGTCACGAGCAAAGATGTTGCTCTGAGCTGCATTTAATCATTCCCAACTGTGCTGCTGAGCACACTCTCTGTAATAAGACACATTTCGCCTCGTCCTCGCACAAAACGAGGATGTTGCTCTAGAGCAGTCAGTGCCATGGACTGTGTAACACTTCACTGAAGAAAAAGGGCACTTATAATCAGTACTATTCCTGTCACATACACCTCACGGTAACTCATGCATCCCAAAGATCACATCCCGAAAAACCCCCTACCA
>NW_024509633.1:0-9006 GCF_017590135.1 Pyrgilauda ruficollis
CAATGTCCCAATATCCCAATGTCCCAAAATCGCCATGTCCCAAAATCGCCATGTCCCAATATCCCAATGTCCCAATATCCCAAGATCCCAATATCCCAAGATCCCAATATGCCAATATCCCAATGTCCCAATGTCCCAATGTCCCAATATCCCAGCGTCCCAATGTCCCAACATCGCCATGTCCCAATATCCCAATGTCCCGATATCCCAATGTCCCAATGTCCCGATGTCCCAATGTCCCGATGTCCCAATATCCCAACGTCCCAATGTCCCCATGTCCCATTGTCCCAATGTCCCAATGTCCCCATGTCCCCATGTCCCAATGTCCCGATATCCCATACATCCCAATATCCCAATGTCCCCATGTGTCCCCGTGTGTCCCACCAGGAACTTGCAGACGTCGTTGATGAACTCGCCCATAGTGCAGCCCCCATAGATCCCCAAATTCCAACGTCCCAATATCCAAATATCCCAATGTCCCAATGCCCCAAGATCTCCATATCCCCGTGTCCCAATATCCCAGTGTCCCAATATCCCAGTGTCCCAATGTTCCAATATCCCAATATCCCAGTGTCCCCATGTCCCCGTGATGTCCCCGTGATGTCCCCGCGTGTCCCACCAGGAACTTGCAGACGCCGTTGATGAACTCGCCGTAGTGCAGCCCCTGCACATCCCCAAATTCCAATGTCCCAATACCCCAATATCCCAGTGTCCCATATTCCAATGTCCCAATGTCCCAATGTCCCAATATCCCAATACCCCAATATCCCAATGTCCCCATGTCCCTGTGATGTCCCCGTGTGTCCCACCAGGAACTTGCAGACGTCGTTGATGAACTCGCCGTAGTGCAGCCCCTGCACATCCCCAAATTCCAACCTGGGATCCCAAAATCCCCATCCTGGGATCCCACCATTCCCATCCCATGATCCTGAGATCCCATCCTGGCATCCCAAAATCCCAGCCTCTGACACCAAAATCCCCATCCTGGGATCCCACCATTCCCTTTGTCCGAAGCACCAGGGGACAATCCCAGTGGGACAATCCCCGAGGGACAATCCCAGAGGGACAATTCCAATGGGAAATTCCAATGGACCAATCCCAAGGGGAAAATCCAATGGGAAAATTCCAATGGGCCAATCCCAGTGGGACAATCCAATGGGACAATTCCAATGGGACAATCCCAGTGGGACAATTCCAATGGACCAATCCCAAGGGGAAAATCCAATGGGAAATTCCAGTGGACCAATCCAAATGGCACAATCCCAATGGGACAATTCCAGAGGGACAATTCCAGTGGGACAATCCCAGTGGGACAATTCCAGTGGGACAATCCCAGTGGGACAATCCCAGAGGGACAATTCCAATGGACCAATCCCGATGGGAAAATTCCAATGGGAAATTCCAATGGACCAATCCCAAGGGGAAAATCCAATGGGAAATTCCAGTGGACCAATCCAAATGGCACAATCCCAATGGGACAATTCCAGAGGGACAATTCCAGTGGGACAATCCCAGTGGGACAATTCCAATGGGACAATCCCAATGGACCAATCCCAGTGGGAAAATCCAATGGGAAAATTCCAATGGGACAATCCCAGTGGGACAATTCCAATGGGAAATCCCAGTGGGACAATCCCAGTGGGACAATCCCAATGGGACAATTCCAATGGGACAATTCCAGAGGGACAATTCCAGTGGGACAATTCCAGTGGGACAATCCCAGTGGGACAATCCCAGAGGGACAATTCCAATGGACCAATCCCGATGGGAAAATTCCAATGGGAAATTCCAATGGACCAATCCCAAGGGGAAAATCCAATGGGAAAATTCCAATGGGCCAATCCCAGTGGGACAATCCAATGGGACAATTCCAATGGGACAATCCCAGTGGGACAATTCCAATGGACCAATCCCAAGGGGAAAATCCAATGGGAAATTCCAGTGGACCAATCCAAATGGCACAATCCCAATGGGACAATTCCAGAGGGACAATTCCAGTGGGACAATCCCAGTGGGACAATTCCAGTGGGACAATCCCAGTGGGACAATTCCAGTGGGACAATCCCAGTGGGACAATTCCAGTGGGACAATCCCAGTGGGACAATCCCAGAGGGACAATTCCAATGGACCAATCCCGATGGGAAAATTCCAATGGGAAATTCCAATGGACCAATCCCAAGGGGAAAATCCAATGGGAAATTCCAGTGGACCAATCCAAATGGCACAATCCCAATGGGACAATTCCAGAGGGACAATTCCAGTGGGACAATCCCAGTGGGACAATCCCAAGGGACAATTCCAGTGGGCCAATCCCAATGGGAAATCCCAATGGGACAATTCCAGAGGGACAATTCCAATAGGATGATCCTTCTGGCATCATCCCAGTAGGACAATCCAAATGGGACAATTCCAATGGACCAATCCAAATGGGACAATTCCAATGGACCAATCCAAATGGGACAATCCCAATGGGACAATCCCAGTGGGAAAATCCAGTGGGACAATCCCAAGGGACAATTCCAGAGGGGCAATTCCAGTGGGCCAATCCCAATGGGAAATCCCAATGGGACAAATCCAGAGGGACAATTCCAGTGGGACAATCCCAGTGGGACAATTCCAATAGGATGATCCTTCTGGCATCATCCCAGTAGGACAATCCTGGTGGGACAATTCCAATGGGAAAATCCCAATGGGCCAATCCCAGACGGACAATTCCAACGGGACAATCCCAGTGCGACAATTCCAATGGACCAATCCCAATGGGACAATCCCAATGGGACAATTCCAATGGACCAATCCCAGTGGACACTCCCAATGGGACAACCCCAGTGGGAAAATCCAATGGGAAAATTCCAATGGACAATTCCAATGGGACAATTCCAATGGGACCAATCCAAATGGGACAATCCCAATGGGACAATCCCAGTGGGACAATCCCAAGGGACAGTTCCAGAGGGACAATTCCAGAGGGACAATTCCAGTGGGCCAATCCCAATGGGCCAATCCCAAGGGACAATTCCAGAGGCACAATTCCAGAGGGACAATTCCAGTGGGACAATCCCAATAGGACAATCCCAGTGGGACAATCCCAGTGGGACAATTCTAATGGGACAATTCCAATGGGACCAATTCCAATGGGACCAATCCAAATGGGACAATCCCAGTGCGACAATTCCAATGGACCAATCCCAGTGGGAGCCTCCCAATGGGACATCAGCAGTGGGAAAATCCAATGGGACAATTCCAGTGGGACAATCCCAGTGCGACAATTCCAATGGACCAATCCCAGTGGGAGCCTCCCAATGGGACATCAGCAGTGGGAAAATCCAATGGGACAATTCCAGTGGGACAATCCCAGTGCGACAATTCCAATGGACCAATCCCAGTGGGACAATTCCAATGGGAAAATCCCAATGGGCCAATCCCAGACGGACAATTCCAACGGGACAATCCCAGTGCGACAATTCCAATGGACCAATCCCAATGGGACAATCCCAATGGGACAATTCCAATGGACCAATCCCAGTGGGACACTCCCAATGGGACAACCCCAGTGGGAAAATCCAATGGGACAATTCCAATGGGACAATCCCAGTGGGAAAATCCAATGGGAAAATCCCAATGGGACAATCCCAATGGGACAATTCCAGTGGGACAATTCCAGTGGGACAATTCCAGTGGGACAATTCCAATGGACCAATCCGAGTGGGACACTCCCAATGGGACAATTCCAGTGGGAAAATCCAATGGGCCAATCCCAATGGGACAATTCCAATGGGACCAATCCAAATGGGACAATCCCAATGGGACAATTCCAATGGGACCAATCCCAATGGGACAATTCCAATAGGATGATCCTTCTGGCATCATCCCAGTAGGACAATCCTGGTGGGACAATTCCAATGGGAAAACCCCAATGGGCCAATCCCAGATGGACAATTCCAACCGGCCAATCCCAGTGGGAAAATCCCGATGGGCCAATCCCAGAGGGACCCTCAGCCCAGCACAGGAGCACGGATGAGGATCCAGGAGAAATCCCAGCCCAAGGGAGAAATCTGGGATGGGAAATCCCCACGGGACGGACCCCCGGAGATGCTCCCACCACGGCCCAACCCCATTCCCAACTCCGGGAATTCCGGGCTGGCTCCTCACGCTGTCGAAGAAGGGCCGGATGCGGATGGCGATGTGGAGCAGCATGGATTGCACGTCCCGCTCTTCCAGGTGATCCAGGATTTTGGAGAGGCTGGACATGGCCTCCAGCGCCAGCAGATTGTTGGGATCGTCCTTGTCGTCCATGCCGTTGACCATGGAGGCCAGCAGCTGCGAGCCGTGCCTCCGGATCTGCCGGGAAAACCGGGAATGCAGCCGGGAAAACCGGGATACGGAGCCCCGGGAGGGAGCTGGGGGGGATTGTCCCGGAGAAAATTGGGATTGAAGGGCTCCAGGGGGAGTGTGGGATCTGCTCCGTGGGAAAAAGGGGTGGGGAAAGAGGGAACGGATTCAAGTTGGGATTTTTGGGAATATTCCACTGGAATTTGGGGCAAACAGGGATTTGCTGGGTTCACGGCTGGGGTTGGGAATGGGGGAATTCCCAGGAGCAGCTGAGGGAGCTGGGGGGGGCTCATCCCGGAGAAAAGCGGGATTGAAGGGATCCAGGGGGATCCAGGGTGGGATCTGCCCCCAGGGAACAGGGACAGGACCCCAGAAATGGCCTCAGGTTGGGATTTTTGGGAATATTCCCCCGGAATTTGGTGGAATTCTGGGCTTTGGAGCCCTGGGAAGCAGGGCAGGGACTGAGGCCGAGGATTCCCGGGAGAGGCTGGGAAAAGGGGCCGATCCCAGCTGGATTTCCTGCGGCTCTGGAAAAGGTTCCTGGGAATCCCTGGAAAACGGGGCTGGGGAAAGGCTCCGGCACTTCCCGGGATTCCCAAAAACGGCTCCAGAAAAACCGGGATTTTTAGGATTCGGAGTCTCCCGGTGCATCCCAATCCCTGGAGCTTCCTCACCATCCCACAAAACCTCATCCCGATGTTCTAGAGGGAATTCCTTCCCTGCGGAAGCGGGAATCCATTCCCCGTCTCCCTCCAAATCCCAAATCCCCGGAGCTGCTCCCACCTTTTCCGGGGATCCCGAGGCCACGTTGCCGAGCCCCCGGAGCGCCAGGACGCGCACCAGGAGGCAGGAATCCTTCTCCAGAGCCGTCAGCGCGTCCAGGATCGGCTCCAGCAGCACCAGGTCGTTCACCACGTTGTGGTTGAGGAGCTGGAGAAGGGAAAAAACCTCGGGATGCACCGGGAAAACCCCCCGGATCGATGAGGTGGAGATGGAATTCCCGGGAAGAGCCGCGGTTGGAGCTGCTCTGGGAAAATCCAGGGAAAACTCAGCCCAGGGTGGGGTTTTGGGGGCCTAGAAGAGTTTTGATGCAGGGTTGGGAAAATTTTGGGAATTTTTGGGAAAACTGGGATCTGGAGAGCCAGTCTGGGCCTGGAGATTCCGCTCATCCTGCGGACCTGCCGGAATTCTCTTCTCCTTCCCCTCAGCTCCGGCTGGAATTTGAAACACTCCAAGATCCAGACATGATCCGGATTCTGGGATGGGCTACAGGAGCAGGTGGGAATCTGGGATGGATGGATCCATGGATGGATGGATGGATGATGGATGGATCCATGGATGGATGGATGGATGGATGGATAGATGGATGGATCCATGGATGGATGGATGATGGATGGATGGATGATGGATGGATGGATGATGGATGGATGATGGATGGATGGATGATGGATGGATGATGGATGGATGGATGGATGGATTCATGGATGGATCCATGGATGGATGGATGATGGATGGATGGATTCATGGATGGATGGATGGATAGATCCATGGATGGTTGGATGGATGGATGGATCCATGGGTGGATGGATGGATCCATGGATGGATGGATCCATGGATGGATGGATGGATGGATGGATGGATGGATGGATGGATCCATGAAGAGAAGGATGGATGGATCCGTGGATCCATGGATGGATGGATGGATCCATGGATGGATGGATCCATGGATGGATGGATCCATGGATGGATGGATCCATGGATGGATGGATCCATGGATGGATGGATGATGGATGGATGATGAATGAATGGATCCATGGATGGATGGACAGATCCATGGAGGGATGTATGGATGGATCCATGGAGGGATGGATGGATGGATCCATGAAGGGATGGATGAATCCCTGGATCCATGTGGGACCAGCCCAGCCGGGCATTCCCGCGTTTCCCGCTCACCTCGGCCAGGAAGGCGCTGCTGGTCACCCTCTGGCAGTCCAAGGCGCTTCCCAGCGCCGGGATGAGGCTCCGGACGATCGGCGGCAGCCGGGGCCCGCAGAGCCGAGCCATGGCCCTGCGTGGGAACAGCACTCGGAATCCCGGGAATGCCGGGAATGCCGGGAATCCCCGTCCCCGGGCAGGACAGCACCCAGCACGGAAAACCAGGATTGACCCACAGGGAAGGACCTGGAGCATCCCGGACACCCTAACCGGGATTTCTTTGGGATGAGTTCCCCAAAAGTTGGATAATCCCAATCCCATCCTGGGGGTTATTCCAGGATGTTCCAGGATGGGGTCCTGCCACGCCCTGGCAGCGGGATTTTCCCGGGAATGATGGGATGGGATGCACCAGGATACTCCAGGAATCCCAGGCATGCAGCGGGAAAAGTTTTCCATGGGGATCTTTGAGATCCCATGGAAGTGGGGAAGGAACGGGAAAGGGAATGAGCGCGGCCACGGGAATGACGGGAAACGCGGGATGGGAGGGAAATAGTGGGATCGGAGACACCGGGAATTCTGCTCTGGGATCGGAGACTCCGGGAATTCTGCACTGGGATCACAGCACTGGAATTCCACAGTGGGATCGGTGACATCAGGAATTCCACAGTGGGATCGGAGACACCGGGAATTCTGCAGTGGGATCAGAGACTCTGGGAATTCTGCAGTGGGATCAGAGACTCCGGGAATTCTGCTCTGGGATCAGAGGCTCCAGGAATTCTGCACTGGGATCGCAGCACTGGAATTCCACAGTGGGATCAGAGACTCCGGGAATTCTGCTCTGGGATCGGAGACACCGGGAATTCCACACTGGGATCACAGCACTGGAATTCCACAGTGGGATCGGAGACACTGGGAATTTCGCAGTGGGATTGAGGATATCGGGAATTCCACACTGGGATCCGAGACTCTGGGAATTCCACAGTGGGATCACAGCACTGGAATTCCACACCGGGACTGGAGACTCTGGGAATTCCAGCGTGGGACTGGGGACATTGGGAATTTCACACTGGAATCAGAGACTCTGGGAATTCCACAGTGGGACTGAAAACACTGGGAATTCTGTACTGGGAATTCCACAGTGGGATCACAGCACTGGAATTCCACAGTGGGATTGGAGACACTGGGAATTTCACAGTGGGATTGAGGATATCGGGAATACCACACTGGGATCCGAGACTCTGGGAATTCCAGCGTGGGACTGGGGACATTGGGAATTTCACACTGGAATCAGAGACTCTGGGAATTCCACAGTGGGACTGGAAACACTGGGAATTCTGTACTGGGAATTCCACAGTGGGATCAGCAACACTGGGAATTCTGCACAGGGATCACAGCACTGGAATTCCACAGTGGGATCAGTGACAGTGGAATTCCACAGCGGGATTGATAAACCAGGAATTCCATCTTGGGATTGATGACACTGGGAATTCCAGAGTGGGATTGTTGGCACTGGGAATTCCACTCTGGGAATTCCAGAGCGGGATCAGTGACACTGGAATTCCACAGGGAATTGGAGACACCGGGAATTCCAGAGTGGGATCAGTGACAGTAGGAATTTTAGGGTTGGATCATGACACTGGGAATTCTGCACTGGAATTGGAGACTCTGGGAATTCCACGGTGGGATCAGCAACACCGGGAATTCTGCACTGGGATCAGAGACACCGGGAATTCTGCACTGGGATCACAGCACTGGAATTCCACAGTGGGACTGGAGACACTGGGAATTCTGCACTGGGAATTCCACAGTGGGACTGAAAACACTGGGAATTCTGCACTGGAATTGGAGACTCTGGGAATTCCACGGTGGGATCAGCAACACCGGGAATTCTGCACTGGGATCACAGCACTGGAATTCCACAGTGGGACTGAAAACTCTGGGAATTCCACAGTGGGATCAGTGACAGGGGGATCCCACAGTGGGACAGATAAAACCAGGAATTCCATCTTGGGATTGATGGCACTGGGAATTCCAGAGTGGGATTGATGCTGCTGGGAATCCCACAGGAGATTGGAGACTCTGGGAATTCCAGAATGAGATCAATGGCACTGGAATTCCACAGTGGGATCAATGAGACCTGGAATTCTGCAGTGGGATGGGTGACACTGGGAATCCCATTTTGGGATCAGAGACATTGGGAATTCCATTTTGGGATCAGAGACACTGGGAATTCCATCCTGGGATCCTGGACACCAGGAATTCCACAGCAGGACCAACTTCCAGCTCCAGCTGCCTCCACCCCTCCACATTCCCGGGTGCACGGTGATCCCACCCCACCCAAAAACCCCGGAATTCCGCGGGAAGCGCCCCCAGAATTCCCTACCTGGCCAGGAGGGCGATTCCGTCGTGGTGCCGCTCGGGAATTTCCATCAGTTCCCAGCCCCCGGCGCTTCCCACGTCCTGCACGACGTCGTCGTTGCCGGCCCGCGCCAGCATCGCCTTCAGCGCCTGCACGGCACAGCTGGAAAACCGGGATCGGGATGGGATCGGGATCTGGGGCTGGGTCCAAGACTGGGTCTGGAACTGGATCTGGGGTTGGACTCAGATTCAGTTTGGGATCGGGATGGGATCTGGGGTTGGATCCAAGATTCAGTTTGGGATCAGGACGGGATCTGGGGCTGCCTTTGGGATTGGGTCCAAGACTGAGTCTGGATTGGATCTGGGGCTGGACTCAGATTC
>NW_024509634.1:0-551 GCF_017590135.1 Pyrgilauda ruficollis
CCACCTGGCTGCCCCCTCCTGTCAGGTTTGCTTGTCCTAAGGAGTCAGTGACAAAGGAAAGGGGGAGAAGAGATGAGGCTTTGGAAATTCCTCCTGTCCCAACTTTCTCCCTTTCCAGTTACAAAGGGGAGGAAAAAACCTAATGAAACCAACCTTACATGCAGGGGTGTGTGAACTGATTAAAATATCCTGCAGAAATGATTGAGTCTATTTGGATTTGACTATTTTCTCTAGATCCTCATTAGTTTTATCATAGATTCATCTCTAATCTTTCCCACAGTGAGGTGGCAAAGTCAGATTTGCAAGGATCTATCAGACAAAAGCAAAAAGTCACGGAAGGAAAAGCTGTTTCTTCCTTTGATGATGCAATTATCTGGAAAGAATATTTTTTTACATTTTATTTCTTGTTTTCTCCTCAAGTGTCCTTCATTTTGTCTTCTTTTCCCTCATTCACCTGAATACTGGCTAAATACAGGGAAGCAAAATACTGAATTCTACCAAATTTGGGGACTCAACCTCACAGGAGCCCAAGCCTGATTTTTTTTTTTTTT
>NW_024509635.1:0-551 GCF_017590135.1 Pyrgilauda ruficollis
GGGGGGGTGGTTATATTTTGACTTGGTTTTCCAAGCCTGGCAGTTTTCAGACAAAAAGAGCAGGGAGAAATGACTCGTCTGTTACTTTATTTACCACTTGTTTTGGGAAAACTAAATCCAAATTTATGTTTGACTCATATTAGGGCTCTGTGGCTGGACTCTGCTTTTTCAGTTATTTTTGGCCGGGCTGATCTCACACCCAGCATGAGCAGAGCAGCCTGGGTGACAGGAGCTCAGCTTCACTCAGACCAGGAGCTCTTGGGGCAGCCTCAGGGGATTGAAAGCCAAAGGCTTTTATGCAGGATCTAAATTCAGATGTTAAAACTGCCATCCTGTGCTCTGTTCGTTGTGTATAATTTGTGTTATGGTAAAAAACATGGGGCTGCAGGAGTAAATTATTAATAGTGGCTGGGGCTGGATGAAAGGGTGTGGATTTTTCCAATGTTCTGGGGTCTGAAATCCCTGGAATCTCCCCAGAGCACTAGGGGAACCCCAGTTTAGTGCCTGTTGCTGCTGGCTGGGCTCAGGAGGTGCTCAGGTGTGGTAATCAC
>NW_024509636.1:0-551 GCF_017590135.1 Pyrgilauda ruficollis
AATTTTTTTTCCTCCAATCCAAAGTTCTGCTTGCCAAATGTGATTCATGGATCCTCCCAAGCATTTCCCCCCCCAGAGCAGCCTCATCCCTCTCCGGGGTGGAGCCGAGCGTTCATGGCGTTCTGCGGGATGAGGTGTCCGCTCCGCTGACAATTCCATTATTCCCGCTGAGTCCTTGATTTATCCTGCCCGTTTTTCTAATTATTTTCTCCAACCACCTGCCTGGTGAGGCTCTGCTGGGCTCTGCCTGGTTTTGGGAGAGTTTTTTTTGTTTGTGGTCATTGAGGTTTTCTGGAGAGCGTTCCTTGCTGCCCTGTGGCGTTTTCCCTGTGTGTGGAATGGGGTGGGAAAGACCTGGAGGAGGAAGGAAATCCTCCAAGGATATAAAAAGATCAAAAAGCAGGGGGAAGAGGGAAGAAAAAGCACAGTGGAAGTGGGACACGGGATCGGAGTGAGAAACAGAACCGGAATTTTGCAGTGGAGGCAGGGAAAAAGCACTTTCTGTGAAATACCGTGGAATTGGGAGAATCCCAGAATTATTTGGGTTGGAA
>NW_024509637.1:0-551 GCF_017590135.1 Pyrgilauda ruficollis
GCCACGGTCCGGGCCTCAGGGGCGAGAAGGGGTGGACCTGGATGACGTCGGCTGGCCCCGGGATCACTCTAACCGACTGACGGGGCGGGGCGGGCCCTTTTGACGTCTTTTTCGGAGGTTGGGCGGCGGCAGAGGCTGTGGGTGGCCCGCCGAAACAAGAGGTGTCGCCACCGAAGCCTTGGGTGCTTGTGACACCTTCCAGAATGGGGAATGGAGCGGGAAACTGGTGGAGAACAGGGTGGCTCCTCACGCCTTCCCTCTTCCACCTCAGGGACATGCACAGGTGTAAGGAATAAAAAAAAAGGATATGTAAGCTTCCTCCTCTTCACCGAGGAGTAACTTAAATTGGGAACTGGTCCCCTCTCGGCGTCTGCTTGAGCCGCAGTCTCCCGATTGTCCTCCTCCCCTTCCGAGTCCCCATCCTCCCCCTCCTCCCCGGGGGCTTCTTCAGGAGTCCCAAGGGGAGTGGCCTGTTCCGGGACCGGGGTGGGGGGGGGCACGAGGGGGTCACGAACCACGGGAGAAAGGTTCTGGAAACCCGGGGGGGGGTT
>NW_024509638.1:0-551 GCF_017590135.1 Pyrgilauda ruficollis
ATTGACCCCCATTGACTCCCATTGACCACCCAACGGTCAACCTCGACAGCGTTGCCCCCCGCCGACCCCTTGGATGACCCTCACCGGCGCCGCCGTCGACGAAGCCGGCCACGTGCAGGGTGTAGCCGTCCTCCTCGGGGCTGATGGCCGTGGGCGACAGCGCGAAGGAGCCGTACGTGGCCGAGGCCGAGTTGTTCTCGAAGTCCTCGAGCTCCACCCGCAGCTCGTAACGGGCCTGGAGGGTCAGCAGGGCCAGCGTCTGCAGGCCTGGGGTCACAGAGGGGTCAGTGGTCACTCAGGGGTCACTCAGGGGTCAGTGGTCACTCAGGGGTCACTCAGGGGTCATTCAGGGGTCACTCAGTGGTCACTCAGGGGTCACTCAGGGGTCAGTGGTCACTCAGGGGTCACTCAGGGGGCAGCGGTCACTCAGGAGTCACTCAGGTGTCAGTGGTCACTCAGGGGTCTCTCAGGGGGCAGTTAGGGTCAGCAGGGCCAGCGTCTGCAGGCCTGGAGTCACAGAGGGGCCAGTGGTCACTCAGGGGTCACTCAGG
>NW_024509639.1:0-551 GCF_017590135.1 Pyrgilauda ruficollis
GTGCAGAAGTCCCTCTCTTCCAACACCTCTGTAGGTCAATACAGATTTTCATCACACCTTTTTGCACAGGTAGTGGCTCCCAAAACCAATCAAGCCAGTCCACAGGTACACCTGGAATGTCTGTCTGCTCACAGAGACACGTAGCTTTTCTTTCTGTCTGATAGTGGTTGAATTTAAAAAAAATAATCAATGTATACTGACAGATGATCGTCTCAGCCATCACTAGGTCAGTGTATCAGGAAGCAAAGCAGCAAAGGTGTCTGTTACCCTCTTTCTCATTTCACTGTTTTCTGCCTCAATCCCTTTCTTCCTTTAAAAGTTGAAACTGAACATGTACCGAGCAAAGTAGATGAAAAACAATATCCATAGTGAGATATAACATAGAACTTTGTGCCAAGACATATAGATTATTAATGAATAATATACATTTGTCAAAAATATATGCTTATGAAACCAAGCCCTTGCATTTTGATTTGTTCTTACTTTTGGACTCTAAAATCTTTGCACTTTCCAAAGTGTCCACACTCTTCCTTTCTCCCTCTGTTTTGTTT
>NW_024509640.1:0-551 GCF_017590135.1 Pyrgilauda ruficollis
GGGGAAAAAATGGGGAATTTAGGGGAATTTGGGGAAATTTTGGAGGGGGAATGTGAAATTTCAGGGGGGAAATTTGGGGAAAATCGGGGAAATTTTGGGGAAAATTTTGGGAATTTTTGGGTTCCCCACCTGGAGCAGGTGAAGAGGGGATGAAGAGGGAAAAATTTTGGGGGAAAATGAGCAAAAAATGACCAAAAAATGGGGAAAAATGGTCAAAAAATGGGGAAAAATGGGGGAAATTCGGGGAAATTTTGGGGAAAATTTTGGGAATTTTGGGAATTTTTGGGGATTTTTGGGTTCCCCACCTGGAGCAGGTGAAGAGGGGATGAAGAGGGAAAAATTTTGGGGGAAAATGAGCAAAAAATGAGCAAAAAATGGGAAAAAATGATGAAAAAATGGGGAAATTTTGGGGAAAATTTTGGGGATTTTGGGGATTTTTGGGAATTTTTGGGTTTGTCACCTGGAGCAGGAGAAGAGGAAATTAAGATGAAAAAAATTAGGGGGAAAATGGAGGAATTTGATGGAAAAATGAGGAAAAATGACCAAAAAAT
>NW_024509641.1:0-551 GCF_017590135.1 Pyrgilauda ruficollis
TTTTGGGGAAAATTTGGGGATTTTTGGCATAAATTTGGGGATTTTTTGGGATTTTTTTAGGGATTTTGGGGGATTTTATCGGGAATTTTTGGGGGAATTTTGGGGGAAATTGGGGGATTTTGAGGATTTTTGGGGAAGTTTTGGGAATTTTCAGGGGGTTTGGAGCGAATTTTTGGGAAAATTTGGGAATTTTGGGAAAAATTTGGGGATTTTGCGGGAATTTTAATGAGAATTTTTTGAGTAGAAAAATGGTATTTTGGGCTGAAAAATGGGATTTTTTGGGGTTTCACCGCAGGATTTTTGGGATTTTGGGGTGGAAATTTTTGGATTTTTTTTGGATTTGTCAATTTTTGGAGAAATTTGGGTTGGAAAATCGGGATTTTGGGTGCGATTTTGAGTAGAAAAATGGGATTTTGGGCTGAAAAATGGGATTTTTTTGGGATTTCACACCCAAATTTTTGGGGTATTTTTGGGATTTTGGGGTGGAACTTTTTGGGATTTTGGGAATTTTTGGGATTGATGGAATTGGGAGGGAATTTGGGTTGGAAAAT
>NW_024509642.1:0-551 GCF_017590135.1 Pyrgilauda ruficollis
CCCCCCCCAACTTCAGGGGTGGGGAGAGAATCGTAGAATGATTTTGGTTGGGAGGGATCTTAGAGATCTAGTTCCAACCCCCTTGTGGAATGGGAGGTTGCAGTCAGTTCTTAAGAGCTTATCTGCCACTCCTTCCTCTTCACATTTTTTCCCCTGCTCCAACATAAGATATCTCCCACAGGATAGTCCTTCACTAACTGCTCCAGCATGTGTCCTCTCCATGGGGTACAGTCCTTCGGGAATGGACTGCTCCAGTGTGGGTCCCCCAGGGGCTGTAGTTCATGACAGAAAACTTCCTCCTCTCCAAAGGTACGCTCTTTAGAGGCTGCAGCTTCCTCCAGGGCACATCCACCTGCTCTGTCATGAGGCCCTCCATGAGCTGCAGGATGGTTATCTGCTCTGGAGTGGTCTTCTCCACAGCCTGTAAGGAAATCTCTGCTCTGACACCTGGAATACCTCCCACCCCTCCTTAACTCACCTAAGTATCTGCAGAGCTGTTTCTCTTGCATTTTTCTTCCTCATACCTCCCTCCCTTCTCACATGCACACACT
>NW_024509643.1:0-551 GCF_017590135.1 Pyrgilauda ruficollis
CCCCAAAATATTTTAACCCCAGACATCACCTCTTTGTAGAAGCCACCCAAGCTGGGCCTAACCATGTCAGACTTTTGCAAGCCAGGAGAAAGGATGAGACAAAATCTCTTCCCCTCAATGACATGCCCTGTTGTAGGATAAGTTCTCCTGGGATTCTGCCCTCAAATGAAATCCCTTGAGGAGAATCCACCCTCTCCTGGCTCATTCAGCTTGTGTGAAGTGGGGCTCTTGCTGCCTTTGCTGCACTATCACTGCAAAAACCACTGATTTATGCTTCATTTTTAATTAGAAAAAGTAAGGGGTTTGTGGTGTTTTGAGGTCTGTGGATGAAATGTTCTGAGCAGGTTTTTGACCCTGGAGCTCTTTTTGGGAGTACCTGATTTTTGAGGATAAGTTTGGGATTTTTTTCAGATTTAGCAATGTTCTATTAAATGATTCATCCCTTCCCCAGTCCCAGCTTTTCTGCACCCATAAAGCTCTTCCTTGACTTCCTTGATTTCCTTGATCTTGGTAACAGAAACCTTTGGATCTGGAGCTGCTGGATTTGCATT
>NW_024509644.1:0-8295 GCF_017590135.1 Pyrgilauda ruficollis
CTGGCCTGGGAAAAACAATTTAATAGCCATTACCACCCACAGTTCACCAGGGACCAGCCCCACAGTTCTAAATACCTGTTCTAGCAGCTCTGGTGTCCATGGACTATCTCCAATTACCCTTTTGGCTGCATAAAAGCTCATCCCTGGAGGTGGGCTGAGGGATTCCAGGACCTCCCACACTACTTGATGAAGACCCCTGGGCCAAGGGCATGTTTTGTCAACTTTGAGATTCATTCAAACCTAAGCAGGCAGGGAAAGACTTTTATTAGAGACTTTTCCAATCCACATTACCAGCTGAATTAGATTCTGGAATTGAGAAATATATATAACTTGTCCAACTTGATTCTTTTTCTTTAATTAATCCCATGACTCTAGCATAAGAATTTGAGGCTCTGCTACCAATTATCCCAACATATTCTGCAAGACCCTTAACAATGTCATTGTAAATGAAAACAAACTTCAGTTAGAAAAGGGAAGGGTCCACTGGCATTTCCAGAAAGAGTTCTTAGCTTACAAACCAGAAAAAAGTATCTCTTTTGTATTAGAAGTAAATACTCATACAGTACTTCATTCAAGAAACTCATGCTAAAAGCTCCAATAACATTTGTATTATTTCTATAAAAAACACAAACCTAAGAAATGAAACAATGAAGCATATGCAACACAAGTGGCAGGAAACAAATCCTGATATAAAAAAAAAAAATAAATGAGCTACTGTCTTGGAAAATGGCAGTTTTAGTACTGGGCAGGGAAAAATAAAAGCAAAATAAAAAGAAATTTACAGAGTCTGTTCTTTTGTAAGACCAGCTAGTCTAGCTACCCTGTGCTCACCTCCAGGCTTTCATAAAAGCCACCCCACCTCTCCATGTATCCTTGGAAGCTGGCCAAATGGCCTCAAAATTGCAGTGCAGAGACCAACAAGAATTATTTTGCCCCAGCCAGCCTCCCATTTTGCATTCAGCACACAGGCAACAAAAAAAGGCAAACAATCTCAACAATAAGGATTTATTCCAAGTCTCATTAGTTGAACTTTAAACACTTTAATATGAGCTTTAAGCCCTACAGTTAAGCTTTCTGGTTGCTTTGCTGCAGCAAACTGGTAAGGCTAATTCACAACTGGGCAATGACAGACCAAGTTCTAACAAGCATAAATTAACTGTAAACCACTGCAGCCTCACCCCAGGGAGCAAGACTTTAAGAGACAGACATCCAGAGCCACAGGCTAGCTCAAGACACTCTCTAGCAACTTCTGGAAAGAAAATTAAAACCTTCACCTCCTATTTTCAGTGTCTCTGAGTGTTTTCATAGAGGTCTCTTCCAAAGTAAGTGATTCTGTGATTTAAAAACTCATGCTTGGCCAGAGTATTAATGCGTGGAAGGGAGTGAAGTCTCACTGGAAAGCCCAAGGACTTCATCTGTTGAAGCTACAGCCATGGATGAAGATAAGAGCAATTAACCTGGGCCAACTGAAGAGTGTGAATCATGAACAGAACAGCAGGCATTCGAAACTATAAGCTGCAAGATTCTGTATATTCAAACAAAAGGGAAGTGGCCCCCGAATTATCTGATGGGGAGCATGGCCTCCAACAAATCTACATGGAGGAAGACGATGTGTTCGCTATTTTAAATTCATTCCTTTAGTTTAATCCACTCAGGTGAGCAAGAGTTATGAGCTCAAAAAAATCATACTGGCAACAATCCTGTGAGACTTTTATTGTCAGAAAAACCAGAAATGTGTTCTACCATCAAAATTATTTATATTTTCTTTCAAAGCAAAAGCTCCCCTAGCAATACAAAGACACAAAAATAAAACCAGTTAGTGGAAAAAAAATTTTGAAAAAGTATTGATTTTAGACACTAGAAGGTTCCTAACAAGCAGGGATCAGTAAATTCAAGTTGGTCTGTACATTCTTCTTGCTTTCAAAAACAGTGTTCACACTAAGACTATATCATTGCAGTTTGAACATTTTTCACCAGAAGACAGACAAAAGACAAATCTTGTTCAAAGGTTTAACTCCGGAAAGCACAAGTTTTTAGAGATTATTCTTGCTTATGACCTCAGAGGAATAAGCCTTAAAACAACTGCAGAAAGATGAGCACACATTTTTGTCAGGCTTCTATTTGAAAGGGTTGGTTATTTAACAGATAGCCTACATGTCTCATAGTTTCACTTTGATCTCAAAAGAGGTAAGGACAGAATTGTGTAACACCTAATTAAGTAGAAAAGAGATGTTTTGTAAAATAAGGAGCATGGTGATCTGGTTCTTAAAATTATCAACTTATTTTGTACTTTTCCACTGGTTTCATTCGAGCCAAGAAGTAAGAGTGTACTTTAAATGAGTTTTCAAGGGTGTAGTTTGTACTGTTTCACACATAAAGAACATATCAATGCTAAAGAAGACTGGTATCAACTCACCCATAAGGCATAAGAAGAACATCTAACATAAAGTCCAAAATCAGCTGTACAGTCTTTGGTTTTTCAGCAAGATTAAACAGAGAAGCTGCTGCTTTCAGTGGTTCAGCAGGGTATTTCATGTGAAAAAGGGTTGGTATTAGAAGATGCATTAGGCTGAAAAACAATTACATTTACTGCAACCATTTAAAAAAAACACACCTGTTTATTTATAACATACAAGAGAGAAACATTTTACAACAAACCTGGTCCTTAATAGCAAAAAAGTAAAATCTTAACAAAAGTGAAACATATGCACAATCCAGTGGCCTCTATTTACCACCTGATGTACTTAAAAATGGAAAGAAGAAGATTAATTAGGATTTGTCCAGAAGATAAAATAGGATTTGTCCTTAAAATGGAACATATGTGTCTGCATGCATGCAGACATTTGGAGTGATAAAGTCACTGTTTGTCCAGATTTTTGACAGTTTCATAATTATGCCACAAAATACAGTCTAGGATTGTCTCATCCTTAAGAAATACTGACAAATACACTGACTGTATACCAGTACAGCCAGATTTTCCAAAGCTATCTTCACTCATGTACTTGCCTTTTCAACAGAGCAAAACCATGCTCCAAGTATTTTCACACCAATCTCATGAATGGAAGCATGATTTTACTGAAAGACCTTTCAGTAATGTCATTTAAAAATATTTTTACACCATCACAGTATGTAGAGTGAATAAAGGCATGATTTTAATGACATTTTCCAATGCCAGCACAGTGGAAACTCATCTCAATGTAGGTAAGAACCAGGCCCATCAGTAAGTTTTCTAGAGATTCTTAGTATACAGCAGTTCCCAACAGTCTTTTTTTCACATATTACAACTTAGCTGAAATTCCTACTTACTTGAAACACTGTCTCAATTTAGAGCAACCAATCTGAGACATCTAGTGCTGCTCCTGCAGCTGGTCGGAGGGTATCTACTGAAGGTCTGGCCATAAGCTGGAAACCAGAACTTGATGAAGATGCATGGGGGATATGGACAGGCATTTCACTTCCATCATAACGCAGACCTCATCATATAGGGAGTCTGCTGCTGCAGATTCTGTATATTATTACAGCATTAGACTATAAGAATTTTTTGTACCACCCAAATTACTGAATTACTGATCCAAATTGTACATGCCAAGAACATCCTAAGTAATGAAGACAGCACTAAGGAAATATTTTAACTGATACAAATAATTTTACTAAAACAGTACCAACAAAATTTGCTCCAAGAGTAAGTAGTTATACCTGTCTTGTTGTGGTTGAGGTTTCCCTCCTATTGCAGTGAGAAGGGTTGGAGCCAATTCACATTGTTTTTCCACAGGCAGATGGGGGTATCCAATCTTAATATAAATCATGGTAAAATTCTAAAGGGGTAGAAAAAGCAGACAGTATTGCAGTAATGGAAAAGAAGTATGTGTTCCTTAACCTCTTCTTGTATGTCCTATTACATAATTGGGTATTGGAAACGACATATGTTTTGTAAGACCAATTTCTTAAGTCTAAGACTTATCAGACTGACAACCATTAAAGTGAAGACTCAGCAAGGACTACTCAGAGCAGGTCTTGCTGTGCCTTTGCTTTAAAAGGTGGAAAAAACAATTTAAAATAACTCTCGGGTTTGTCTTTTTCACTGCAAATTTCACCAAAAGCAGCTGCAACTGAGCAACAGCTTAAAAGAAAGCAAATGTAATGATCTCTCTTATCTATTTCTGAAATAAAATAGAAAACAATATTGAATAAATACAAAGTCAGCAGCATAGACAAAAATTTCTCTTGAAAACATGTTTCCAAATCATCTTATTTAAAAGCTACAAATGCAGTTAAGAGTCCAGTGACAGGACAGCACAGCAGAGCAATACTGAATACTGGACTATCTAATTGTTATGCTGTTCATCTAAATCCAGCCAAGAACTGCAGAGGTAAGAGTTGTGTTCCATGACCTGACTAAAAGAAGTGCCAAAGAGGAGTGCTGTAGTGCATTACACTACTTTGTAGATGACACTTGAGTTAAAATGCTATGAAGCCTTATGATGCACAGAAATATGCATCACTGAGATACATGAATGAAAAGACGTTTTTGACAAGTCCAGCCAAATGCAGAGTTTGTCAAGTATGTCTTTAAACAAGATGGTTCATTTTGCTGTACAAAGCATATGCACTCCAGAAGTCTTGGTCATTTCTAAACAGTGAATTCCAGATAATGCCACTTGCTTAGGACAACCTCAGATTACTTTTATGTATGTCACTGCTGTTTAAAGTCTAAATATTTCTCCATACATTTCTAAGATATTATGTTTTTAATTTATGCTACACACAGGACTGAACAGTAAAACAAAAAGTACATTTCCCTATGATTTAATCATTTTTGTTTCATGGTGATGATTTGCAACAGACCTATCAAAAATTAAATGTGAACTGTTTCATAGTTTCAGAAAAACATTTTAAAACTATTTTCACTTTTTGAATTAGATTGAACAAAATAATCTATGAAAGTTTCACCATTTTTTCATCTTGCTCAGCTAAGGTCCTGACCCTAAAACCACATAAAAATATGAGTTCTCATGTGTTCAAAGAGATAAAGGTGTTTTAAGTAAAACTCTGATCCTGCAGATATCAGGATATGGATTGGTACCTGCTTGCAAAATGCAGCTTCTACCAATGAACAGACCCTTTACAATACAAGCAATGACAATTCATGCAATCATGAAATCTCAAGAGTAACTGTCAGTAATTTGAACAGCAAAATGCTTTATGAAACTGTTTCACCCACACCAGACTATAAAATTGAGCAAAAGCTCTTAAAACATCAACATCTTAACAATTACATACTTGCTAGGAAAACTGACAGAACTAAATACAGGAGCTTTAGAGAATATTCTGCTTGCTAAAGTAAAGCAGCAAAGTCTTGGAAGAACAGACACAGTGAAAAATTACACTGCAGAAGGATCTTGATATTGAACTAGCAATGTCTCTACTGGAAGCTGAATTTTATGGTCCACTTTTGATGCGCTTATTCAGATGAACCAGCAGCTCCATGACCTGACAGGAAGAAAAAAACTTGAAAGAACTACCATTAATGTTGCTACTTCGGGGTCCAATCATCAAGCTCAGTCCATTAGGCAGGCTTAGTATAAGCAACTCAGGCCTGATCTTGTTGCTATAGAGTGTGACACGGTGCAAGCACCAAGACTCAGATCAGAAGGCTGTATAGGCTATTTATTAAAGCAACATGTTGCCTTTATAGTTTTACAGGATATTTACATTTGCTTAACAAACACATACACTTCCCATTGGTCATGAAAAAGAAATGAAGCTCTAAATAGGTGAAAAGGAGCCACGTCACTCTGAGCCAACCAAAGTCCATATCTTTTGACTTTCTCTCTTTCTTCACGTTGTCATGGTGATAGCCTTGATACCTTCCTTGAGAGAGATATGAGGCTTTCCTTATCTTCAGGAAGCCTTGGCTGGCTCACAAGAACAGCACAAAAATGTCTTTCCTACAATTCCCCCTTTTTGTGTTTGACCTGCAAACACAACTGCTAAGGACTTCTGCAAGGCCTTTGCAAAAATCCAAGCAGACAGAGGATCCATTCATTCATTCACTTAGAGATAACCAACTTCTACCAACTCCATAGCACACACCCTCACAATCTTAATGTTCATATACAAACAAGGCACATAGAAAATAGATCTTCAAATACCGTTACAGACCTTGTAATTTCCGGATGACACATTTGTAGCACAATGACACCTTCACCTCTAGTCAAATAACTTTCTCCCACACAGAGCCAGAGACCAAGTCATCTGCGTAGTCACCACTTAGAACCAAGTAGCATCCACTTAACTTTACAACCAGTTGCTGCTATCATAATGGGCAACCAACCTAGTCACTCAAAGTTTGGACTTCAGCTACTAATTCAACCCCTATGCAAAGGCAACACCTCTCCTTTAGGTACATCAAATTCCCCTATTTTTGGGAGTGTCGGTGCCCTGCAAAAGGAAATGGTACAAGACACATTTCTCAGTACTACCAACCTCTCTGCAAGAGAATTCAAGGAAAAGAAGCAAAAGTAACATCCACTAACTTAAAGTTTGGATTTTCAGTGAAAGCCTATAACTCCCTTTACTCTGTCTCTAATCACCATCTTTACCACACATTCCTTGAGGGTCCATGCTTCCATCCACCTAATAACCAATGCAATTACCTACTCATTTTGCTTCCGCTGTAGACCCACCCATCCTGTCTTTTCCTGTGTGCTCCAAATAAGGTTTAACACAACGGGCAGAGACCCAACGAGGGCCATTTTCTGGTAAAACACATGCCTATCCTCTTCCCCGTGTTATTAATTCCACTGGGCCAGTCCACTTTACCGTGATTAAATCTTGTACCCATACCTTAATACCTTTCTGAAAGTTTGGCTGTTTTGAATTCAAAGACAAAAAATTATAGAATATAAGAGACGATTGTAAGTCAGGTAAAGGATGCAGAAAGATTAACACATAAACAGCTTTGTCTAATCTCACTTGAGGCAACTCCCTCTGCATTCCCCCTTTTTGTTTTTGTACTTGACACTTCAACACACCATGAGCATGTTCAATAATTGCTTGGCCTGTTGAAGCATGAGGAATACAAGTGGAATGATCAACACCCCAGGCATGAAAAAACACTGGCAATTTCTTTGAAACATACGCCGGGCCATTGTCCGTCTTTACATGTGATGGAATGCCTAAGATGGAAAAGGCCTGCCAATGCTGAGGCAACCATGGCATGAGAAAAGGTGTCAATTGTAACATGAACATACTTTAAACAGCCAAATTCAGACATTTTTGTAACATCTGTGCCATTCTTGCACTTTTGATTATGAATAATAGTTCACAATTTCAACAACATAACAAATAATGGTTTCTCCTTCACATTATACAACACGGCTTGATAAGCAATCACTTCCCCATAAGTTAGGTTGAGCATTACCAACATAAGGTCTGATGTTAGCTTGTTGGCCTTCAGGATGTGTTACATTAATCGCAACAGCAGATAAAGCACCAGCAATTGACCCACCTAACCCAACAACACCAAAGGTTGATTGAGTGAGGGGCCATGTTGGAGGCCAAACAAACTGTGAAATTATAGTTGCATCTGCTCCTGTGTCAAGTAAACCTGATATTGTTATAGTTTCTGGGTGACGTCCCTTAGCAGTGACCAAACATTGTATTTCTGGAAGCTCATCTGTCACCTTTTGAGTCCAAAGAACCTGAGGTGGTCCTGTAGATCCAAAACCTCCAATGTCACGACTCCGGTCCACTACACTTGGAACACAACTCATAAAAGGAACAAGTTGAGAAATACAAGTGCCTTTTTGAATAACAACAGGAGGTTCACTAACAGATACCATAGCCTGAATTTCTCCCAAATAATCAGAATCAATAAGACCTAAATGGACATTAATACCTTGAATAGTGCTACTAGATCTTCCCCTCAGAAAAGCACTCAAACCATGGCCTATCGGACCAAAGGCATCACGAGGCACTTTACATATACCTCTTGTCAAAATAGTTACTGTGTCAGCAATCAGTATATCAATCCCTGCCAAGCATCTTGTGGCCCCTGTGTATCGGTCACAAATGGAGAGCTTTGCAGTGCTGGCAGGGCTCGTGACTGCCGTCGGGGTATTTGTGTCTCCACACGCCCCTTCGCGTTCTTCTCCCAGTTTCCCTGCACTTGTCGACCACCTGAAAAAGATCTTAACTTACAAAATTTAGCAATATGGCCAAAGTTGCCACAATGATAACAAGACACTTGACTGGTCCAAGTTACCTTAGAGTGTACACATCGTCCAGCAGTTT
>NW_024509645.1:0-551 GCF_017590135.1 Pyrgilauda ruficollis
AGGGGGCTCGGGGGGCTGGGGGCCGGGGTCCCGCACCCACCTCGGGCCCGAAGCGGCGCCGGGCGAAGGCGTGCGCGCTCTCGTCAGGGCCCGAACCCGCCGGGGTCAGCAGATCCCGCAGAGCGCTCCAGAGCAGGGCCCGCGGGAACGGGGGGACAGCACGGAGCACGGCCCTGGGGACACGGACAGCGGGGTGACACCAGGGACAGGGGGTGACACCAGGGACAGGGACAGCAGGGTGACACCAGGGACAGCGGGGTGACACCAGGGACAGGGGGGTGACACCAGGGACAGGGGGTGACACCAGGGACAGGGAGGTGACACCAGGGACAGGGAGGTGACACTGGGGACAGGGGGATGGCATTGGGGACAGGGGGAATGGCATTAGGGACAGGGGGAACAGCACGGAGCATGGCCCTGGGGACACAGGGGACAGCAGGGTGACACACCAGGGACAGCGGGGATGGCATTAGGGACAGGGGGAACAGCCCAGAGCACGGCCCTGGGGACAGGGACAGGGATGGCACCAGGGACAGCGGAGTGACACCGGG
>NW_024509646.1:0-551 GCF_017590135.1 Pyrgilauda ruficollis
GCGGGGCGGGCAGCGGCGGCGGCAAGAACAGCCTGGTGAAGCCACCCTACTCCTACATCGCTCTCATCACCATGGCCATCCTGCAGAGCCCCAAGAAGCGGCTGACGCTGAGCGAGATCTGCGAGTTCATCAGCGGGCGCTTTCCCTACTACCGGGAGAAGTTCCCTGCGTGGCAGAACAGTATCCGCCACAACCTCTCCCTCAATGACTGCTTCGTCAAGATCCCCCGGGAGCCCGGCAATCCTGGCAAGGGCAACTACTGGACGCTTGACCCCGAATCCGCCGACATGTTCGACAACGGGAGCTTCCTGCGCCGCCGAAAGCGCTTCAAGCGGCAGCAGCTCCCGGCGCCCGAGCTTCTGCTGCGCGCCGTGGACCCCGCCGCCTTCCTCCCGCAGCCTCCGCCGCAGCCTCCGCAGCAGCCGCCCTGCGCCTACGGACCCTACGGCTGCGGCTACGGTCTCCAGCTCCAGCCTTACCACCCCCACTCCGCCCTCTTCGCCTTCCACCACCACTCTCCGCCGCCCCGCCAGCCCCCTGCCGCCCCCGGC
>NW_024509647.1:0-551 GCF_017590135.1 Pyrgilauda ruficollis
TTCCCCAAAATTTCGCTTTCCTGACACGTTTTTCCAGTGCTGCTTTGTACAACCCATGAAGACTCAGCTGGGGATGGAGGAGCATGACAAAAACACCTCTTCCAACAGCTTCTTTTCCCCTGCAAGAGATTCCCTAAACATTTCCCAGTGGAGACAGGAAGCCTGGCAGGCTGTAAACACAAATATGGCTCAGCTCCATGTCCACTGCCACCGTGACAGGGAATATCAGGAGAGAACGCACGGGGCAGGGCTGAGGTGAGGAGGTCACTTTGGCTTTAACTGCTGCTCTTTAGGTGTTAGACAGCGATGCTACACCATCCATAGGGAATGCAGACATGGGTTTTTCCAAATGTGCTTAGCATGTCAACATTTTAACATTGTGATTGTTACCAGTAAGGCTTGGGGAGAGAGGGGCCTCTGTTAACTATTGAAAGCAGGGGGCCCAGGGCTTGCTATTGCCAGCAGATCTGCAGGGTATTTGTGTTCTTTGTCATCAAAGATGTTTACTGTGTTCAGCATTTCGCTCAGCACCCTATGGTGTCTATTTTTTT
>NW_024509648.1:0-551 GCF_017590135.1 Pyrgilauda ruficollis
TCTCTTCCAACCCAAACCATCCTGGGAGTCCATGAAGGGCCCTCACCCTCACTCTGGCATGTGCAGCTGATTTCAGTGCCAGCTCACCAAGTACTCCCTAGACCCATAAATTCCTTGCCTTTCCATTCACTGTCATTTACTTTAATTTTTTCCCCTCCTGCATTCAGTTTTTCCTCAGAAGTTGAGAGTAAACCACACGTATCTGCCCCCAGCCTCCATCCCAGGCCTTGATTGATTATTTTAATTACCCAGAGAGCCCTGCCAGGCTCCCTCAGCAGCAGCATTGCTCTCATAAATCCTCATTTTGCCTCACAGGGCTGGTGTCAGCCCCAGCCCCTGTTACCTTCTTGGCCAGAGGAGAAGCCTTTTAGCCTGGCCATCCTGCTGCTTGTTTAAAGCTCCAGCTGCACATTCCTCATTTGCAAACTCATTAAGAATCCCTGGCAGCAGAGCAGGGCCCCGGGATGCTGAGGCAGAGCAGCTTTTCCTCACTGCTGAAAATCCAGCGTGAAGCCACAGATCCAAGTGCCACAGGAGTGACACTCACCCAG
>NW_024509649.1:0-551 GCF_017590135.1 Pyrgilauda ruficollis
TTTTTCCCCCCTGTAGCTTTGGGAACTCTTTTATAAATTGAGATTTGTATATACCTACATTGCTCCCTGGCAGATCACGTGGGGGTCTGCCTTCCATGCTTTTGCCCAGCCCTTTGCTGTGCCACGTATCCTTTGAAAATGCAAACCTTCTTCTGAAGTCATGTATTTATAACTTCTGAGTACTGCATTATAATGGATTCTGTGTTATGGGGTAAAACTGCTGAAGGAACAGGTTTGTGTAGTGAGTATTTACAAAGAAGCTGTGCACACTTTCTGCCTTGTTACAATGCTATGAATTATATGGTAATAGCAGGAATAGCATCCTGATGTAAAAAAACATGGACCATAAATAATTCTGAAAATCACATTATTTTTCTTTTGATAGTCATTCCCTTTTACAGGAGTCACTCATTATGGTTTTAGTCCTTGCGTTTTCATTTTACACTTCAGTAGGCTGGTTTGAATGGAGTGTTGAGTTAGTGTTTTCAGCTGAATTTTTAGGAATGACTGTCGTGTCTAGTGCCAGATTTCCATCTATTTCTGTTTTTAAA
>NW_024509650.1:0-550 GCF_017590135.1 Pyrgilauda ruficollis
CATTAATCAGCTGAAGGTCTGATCTTTTGACACCAGTTTCGTACGGATCACTGAAGAAGGGTTGCGACTCTTTGGCTTTGTGGTGGCCTACACTTACCACACTATGTGTATTCCTTTGTGAGGCAGTTTTAGAAAAAAGAGACTCACTTTCACCTGATGTGGCTCATTTTCTTGGCTACCCTACAGGCAAGGGAGGGAAGGACTCCCTAGGACACAGTCTGAGTGCAGGCAGGAGGCACGCAGCGCCAGGACTGAGGGCAGCCTTTGTGGATATCTCTCAGTGCCTTGGAAACTTGTAAGTCTTTTCCCCCTATGAAAATCCTTTGTCATCATGAAAGTTTCAATTTTTCACATTTCACCTTAGCATGAAATTTTCATTTCTTCTTGGGGGTGTAAAAGACCAGGACTTTATCACCATTACAGTGATATACACCCAGGGCCAATATCTGCAGACTTACATAGGTACAATAGCAGTTATAGTCTCACCAGAATTTAGAGGATCATTTTTACTTCAGGAAAATACTATTTAATTTTTTTCTTTTTTTTTTTT
>NW_024509651.1:0-550 GCF_017590135.1 Pyrgilauda ruficollis
AAAAAAAAAAAAAAAAAAAGTTGGGCACTTCATTCCTTCATCTGACAGGGGCATGGAAATTAAGCAGTGGAAAAGTGTTGCACTTTAACTAAACTATTATTATTAAATTATTTCTTTAGGTGTAATATAGTTAACAGAGAATAACTTTCCTGGAGTAACTCAATTTGAAAAAACACCCTGTTCTTGAGACAGCTTCTGCCTGAATGTTTGAAATTCTCAGAATTGGAGAGTATACATGCAAGTTTTGAAGTAATGAGTACAAGGGGTTTGGAGATTGCAACCACTTTAATTTTTAGTGCCTGTAATTTCAAAAGTTGCTCATTGTCGTGTCTGTAGGTAGAAGATGAATATTTGTGTCAATTCTGAACTCTGACACCAGAGTTTTAAAAGAGAATATGCCCAATTGTTTACAAAATGGTCCTAATGTAGAAGTGTCCAAAGGTTTACAGAAGCCAATTCCTTCCACATTTATACTGGAAGTTTTCATAGCTGAAAAATTAGAGAAGTCTGAAAGAGGATTTGTTTCTCAGAGCAGATGAGAAGTAGTTCT
>NW_024509652.1:0-550 GCF_017590135.1 Pyrgilauda ruficollis
GGTGGATCTGGGTTTTAAGAAGTGCAGTGCAAAAAACTTCCCTTTTCCGAGGCCTATCCCATTCCCCAACCTTTTATAGGAAAAGGATCTTCCTTTTTTTTTTTGCCCAAATTTAACAGGAATCTACAGTTTGGCCTTCCTTTATTCCCACAGTTCTGGGAATTAGAATTCCCACCTGCCTCTTTCCAGCCTTTTGCCTCTTTTAGGTGCTTTGCACTACGAGAGAAATCTGCAGAAGGGGAGGAGGAAATGGAATTAAAAATGGATCAGCCTTGGCTCCTGGGAATTCCAGGAGAAGCAGCATCCCAACATTTCCTGGACAGAACGGCAGGAAGGAGGAATAATATCCATTAAAAAGAGGGAAGGAGGAGTGGGAGCCTGAATTGGGTTGGAAAAATCCCTTGGTTGCACTTTCCATGAGTTTATTTTGGAGAGATGGAGCACAGGATTATCCTGATCCATAACTGGGGATATTCCCAAAAAAATGCTGGTGACCAAGGGAGCAGAACTGGCACCAGTTTAGGCAGGCTTGGTTCTCCCTCTGGAGATT
>NW_024509653.1:0-550 GCF_017590135.1 Pyrgilauda ruficollis
AAGGGCGGAGGTTGAAGGGGAAATGTTGGATTTGCAGCTCCAAGATCTCCAGTTTTTCCCAGTCAGATCCTGCTCCCAATCCCTCTGATTCCAGGGAAATATCCCTTTATCCCAATCACCTTTATCAGGACAAAGTAGGCAGCAAAATCCAAGCGTTTATCCCAAAAATCTATCCCTGGAGCGCTGGAATTGCAACGAGCGCTTTTTCCATGAGGTGTCAGTGTGGCACCGGGATTCCCATCCCTATTTTCCAGCAAACCATGGAAAAACCTCCTTGGATCAGCAGCAAACCCCGGCTCGTTCACGGCATTCCATGGATGGAGCGAGGGTTTGATCCCATTCCATGGGAAGGGATCGCTCTTCTCCGGAGTCAATCCCGGTCTGGCTCTTCCCACCTTGTCCCAAACTTCCATCCCACCCACTCCTCCGGGCTCTGCTCACATCCCAGCATTCCAGCTGGGAATGCTCCTTCCCTCATCCTGGAAAAAAAACAAGCAGGAAAAAGGAGTTGCCTGGAAAGGGGCGTGGGACAAGGGATGGAGGGACAGGA
>NW_024509654.1:0-550 GCF_017590135.1 Pyrgilauda ruficollis
TTCCCCCCCATTTCCCCCTTTCCCCCCAGTACCCTGGAACGGGGGGTGCCCATTCTCCCGTGGCCCCGCTGCCGTCCCCGTCCCCGCCGTCCCGGCGTGCTGCTGCTGCTGCTGCTCGGCCCAGGCTCCCCCGCCGGGCTCGGGGGGCTCGGGGGGCCACTCGTGGTGCCCCCGGCGCGGGGCGGGGGGCGGCCCCGGCGGCGCCAGGCGCTCCTCCAGGTGTCCCAGCCACAGGGCGAGCGCGCTGCGGTCGTCGGCCGTGGTGGCGGGGTGGATGAGCGCGTAGGAGAGCAGCTGCCGCGACTCCTCCACGCAGCGGTTGCTCTCGATGGCGTCGGCCAGCACCTTCTGCAGCCGCTTCATGTACTCCGCCTTGGCCGCCGCGTTGCCCGGCTGCAGCAGCGGCAGGTGAGCCAGCAGCAGGGCCACGGCCGCCTCGGCCGGCTCCTGGGGCCACTGCGAGATGGCAGCTGGGGACAGGGACACACACAGGGACACGGGGTCAGCAGGGACACAGGGACGGACACATGGGGTCAGCAGGGACACAGGG